>NW_026575000.1:0-166191 GCF_905146905.1 Nyctereutes procyonoides | reverse complement strand
ATTTATTTATTCATGAGAGACACAGAGAGAGGCACAGACATGGGCAGAGGGAGAAACAGGCTCCCTGTGGGGAACCTGATGTGGGACTGGATTCCAGGACCCGGGGATCACGACCTGAGCCAAAGGCAGACGCTCAACCCCTGAGCCACCCAGGTGCTCCCACCATCGTCCAGTGGCATCAAGGACACCCATATTGTGCAACCATCCTCACCATCTCCAAGGCCTCTTTCATCTTCCTCAACCAAAACTCCACCCATCCCCCTCCTCACCGCAGCTCCTGTAACTGCAGTTCTCTGTCTCTAGGATATGACTGTTCTGGGCACCGCATATGAGTAGAGTCACGCAGGATCTGTCCTTTGTGACTGGCTTATTTCACTCCACATAGTGTCCTCCGGGCTCCTCCGCGTCACAGCATGTGACAGGCTGCCCCTCCTCTCTCAGGCTGGATAATACTCCATTGTACGTAGACACCACATTTTGTTTATCCGTCATCCTCTGCGGCACTTGGGGTGCTTCCACCTTTTGGCCGTTGTGAATAGTGCTGCTGTGAACACGGGTGAGCAGATGTCCACTGGGGCCTTTGCCCTGGCTTTGGGGTATATACAGCAGAGGTGGAGCTGCTGGGTCACCTGGTCACACTGGTCCCGCCTGCAGCAAATGAGGGTTCTAATTCTTCCACGCTCTGCTGACACTAACTTTCTCCTTTCGCTAGTAGCCACCCTTGCCACAGGCCCTGAGTCCCTGAAGCTGGGTGAGCTATGCTGGACGCGGGGTGGGCACATATGCACATATCCCCTTGTCACCTTCAGGGACCGAAGGTGCAATCTCTGGAGCCACCCACCAGCTTCTCTGCTCTCTCCCAGCCCCTACCTGCTCAGACACCTGTCTCCCCAGACCACAGCCCTCTTCCAAGCTCACGTGCCCCCAGCTCTCCGTTGGAATGGAACGTCTGTGCTGCCCACCCAGGGCTGCCGCTCCCGTGTGCCTGCTGCCTGTGTTCTCCCTGCCCTCCCAGGCCCAGGGGTCATGGCTCCCCCCGCCCACACTCCAGTAAAGTCCCCTTCTCCTCCCTTCTGGCCTGTGCACGGGATGTGCCTGGTGAGCGCTGGAATCCTGGAACCACCTCAGGTAGAGCGAGCTCCTTAACCTCCCCGAACCTGTCTTCTCCGTCTGTGAACTGGGAATGTCACCTGCCTTGAGACTGCATGTGAAGCAGTGAGCGTGAGCCTGGTCACAGGAGGAGGTTCCCCACAAAGCTCAGGAGCGGCTTTCTGGGGGTGGGGGGAAGGGGTTGCTCTGAAGTGGGAAATGGCTTGGTGTTTTCCAGGATCCAAAGGAGAGTGACACTGTGGGGGCTCGGAGTAGGTAGCCGGGGACCAGCTACATGATGTGCTTAGGCCCGGCCTGCGGCCCAGCTGCCTTCCCGGGCTGGAGCAGAGCCACCCTGGAAGCCCGTCTGTGCCCGCACACTCCGCTGGCCCTGCTGTGGGCATGAAGCTCCCAGGAGGATTTCTCCTCCATGCCCCATTTTTAGGCAGCACGGCGGGGTGTTGTGGCCCTCAGAGGGCATCAGAATCACCCAGGAGGCTTCTCGAACGCCCTGCGGGGTCTCCCAGCCGCTTCCAACTCAGCAGGTTGGAGTGGGGACTTGAGAGAATGTATTTCTAACTGGTTCCCAGTGGGTGCTATTTACTGGCGAGAGGACCCTGCTCGCTTATAGAAGTATCCAAGACGGGAAATGAGTCGTCCAAGATGCAGACGTGGGGGTGAGCTAAGGGTGGGGGTGGCGGTGGCCGGGACTACGGAATGTTACAGTCCCCTGATGTCCCCCAGAACCTGGGGTGTGGGGCCAGCTGTGGGACCCTCCTCCCATCCTGGCTGTAAGGGAAGCGGACTCCAGTTCTGAAACCCAGTGACTGGGCCTCCAGGGGAGGCAGTGGGGCCTCCGGGCGGCAGCCACGTTCAGCGCCACCACCTCTGCTCCTCCCCCCACGTCCAGGAAGTCCTGGGCCACAGCTGTCCCCACGTCCCCGACTGTGGCAGTCCCCACGGGAGACCGACAGCGTCCGCGCTGGGTGGGGGGCACCCAGTGTCCGGGCCTCTGTCCCGCAGGCTGGAGACTGCCCGAGTGAGCGGGAAGGGCAGGCCCTGGGAGACGGACTCGCGAGCACCCAGCTGGCAGGAGCCGAGGGCCTAACGCAGAATCCCCGGGGAGGGGCGACGCGTTCTCCGGCGGCCGGCGCGGCCCGAGCAGGACGGGCTCCCCCTCTGCATCCTTTCCCGGGTCGGTTTACGCTCCCCCAGCGCCGTGTCCTCCGTCCTCACCTGGTCCTCGCCCCGGGCCGGGCGGGTCCTGGGCCGCCGCTGCGGGCACACGCGTGGAGGCGGCCTTGCGGGGCGCTCGGGGCCTGCGGGAGACTGAGGCCCCGGCCCGAGCCGGCCTCGTCGCCCCGGGCACCTGCCTTCCAGGGACGGGAGCCTGGGGGCCAGGAGGCCTGCAGAGCTCTGCTCGGTTGAGTATTAACCTGCCTCGATGGGGTGGATCAATATTTAAACTCAATTACGAGGGAAAGGGGTGATCTGGAAGGAGCTTCTCGGGCAAGAGGCGGCTCCTGGGCTCCGATCAGCGGCGAGGCGGGGCCGGAGGGGGCGGGGCTTCAGACGGGCCACGGGACGTGCACGGGGACCAGCCGACTCCCACTTGCCCGGCCGCCCTTCCTCCTCCCTCCCTCCCCACCCCCTCCCTCTCTCCCTCTCTCCCCCATCCCTCCTTCCCCCCTCCTTCCCCCCTCCTTCCCCCCTCCCATCCTTCCTTCATTCCCACCCCCCGCCCCACTTCCTCCATTCCTCTGGGGACTCAGCTCCTTCCTGGCTCCCAAGTCACAGCGCTCGCCAGCCCCACTCTCCCCTAGAGCTCTCGTGGGCTCCTGTGCAGAGGCTCAACTGTCTGTCTGTCTGTCTGTCTGCTTCGCTCACTGAGCAGAACTCCTCGGGGACAGAGATTGGTTTGCTCCACCAATGCCACTCAGCAGTCCAGCCCAGGGCCTGGCAGGGAGAAGCCTCTCCAGCAGTGTTTGTTGAGTGAGTGAATGATAGCGGTGCGGTGCTGATTGGCCAGCGAGGGAGAGGGACGGGAGGCCCCCGCGAGAGGGGCCTGTGCCAGGCGGGGAGCCAGCTGCTGTGCCTTCTTAACCAGACTTCAGATTAGTGTACTAGCTTAGCACACTGAGGACACGGTATGGTGGCAGGGGACTGGGACAGGTGAGTTTGGATGGGAGAGTAGGGAATTGGGCAAAGGACCAAAAGTGGGGCAAAGAGCCCCTGGCCGTGTTGGCATGGACAGGGCCTGACAGGGGCCTCCAGTTGGGTATCTGCCGAGTGCCAAGGGTCTTACAGGCTGCTGAAAGGAACCAGAATAGACCGCTGTGAAGAGCTTTGGGGTTTTTACTTGGTGTGTGTTCTTTATGAACTCTCCTTATCTGCCCCAAAGCAGAGCCTCCCAAAGAATTCAACTGCCATAAATCTCCCTGGGCGTTTTGCAACCAGAGGAGACTGACTCCTCTCAGCCACGAGAAGCTGAGAAGCCTTGACTGGAATAAGAGATGAGCTCCCACATGCGTGCCATCTGTTCTCCTACAGGCCCATTTCTCTTTCCTAAGAGGCGGATGTGCTCCCAGCCTCCCCCCTACACTCCCCCACTCCCGGAAAGATGGTACGTGAGCCCCCAGTTCTGACCGCTTCCTTCACTCACGTGTTGGTGTGTGCGACTGTGTACATATGAGAATAAATATCTTTCTTTTGCTGTCTTCTACCCATTTCATTTCCCCGCCCCAAGCACTGGATGGAAGAGGGTGGAGGAAGACTCTTTCCTCCTTGACATTTCATGATCTCACCCGGTGCTCACACCACCTTTGGAGGCAGGTGTTAAAGTCTCCACATTGTGGGGGCCCCTGGGTGGCTCAGTGGTCGAGCATCTGCTTTTGGCTCAGGGCGTGATCCTGGGTCCTGGGATCGAGTCCCACGTTGGGCTCCCTGCATGGAGCCTGCTTCTCCCTCTGCCTGGGTCTCTGCCTCTGTGTGTGTGTGTGTCTCTCGTGAATAAATAATAAAATCTTAAAAAAAGCCTATGCATTGCCCTTGGGGAAACTGAGGCTCAGAGAGGCTGGGTAGTTGACTCAAGGACACTCATGGGGCAGAGTGGGCTTCTGACCTGGGTCTGTCACTTCCCGGGACTGCCGTGGACCCAGAGGACCGTGCCAGGTGGCTCTGGGAGAGGTGGTGAGCTAGGGAGGGAGGCATCCTAGCCTGGGTGCTGCCCTGAGCTTGGAAGGGGAATCCAGGATGGTCTAGGTGGGTTGTGGGATGTCCCTCCTCCAATTCTCCATATGTTCAGGAGTGGGGGGAATGTGCCTTTGGGACAGGGTGGTACCATGGGCATCCCTTCCTTGTCTCCACCGTGTCCTAGTTTTGTCCTTGGGGCCATGTGATGGGGTGAGCCAGGACCACCTCCTACATCAGAGTCTCCACCTCCCATCTGCCTCCCCGGGGGGGCAGCGAAGGTGGCGGGTGTGGGGTTGCTCAGCAAGGGGGCTGACTCTACCAAGTCTTCAGCTCAGAGCCTGGCCCCAGCTAGAGGACCCCTGGTTCCCAGACCCCCTCATGATCACTGCCTGGGCATCTTCCCCACAACTGCATGTCCCTCGGTCACTCTGCTGCTGGTATCTGGAATGTGTGCCCCCAGAAAGGAGGCCTGTCCCCAGATCCCTGCGTTTGCAGCCCTTCCCTGCCACAGGCTCCTGATCTCCAGAATTCACTCTGCACCCACAGCTCCCCAGAGTGCCTTCTGCTGAGCCCTGAGCTTCAGGGAGGACACCTGCTGACCTCCTGGATCCTACATCGCTGATGTGCTCACGAAATCGTTTCCGTGCTCAGCGAAGCTGGCAGGACTGGAGGGTGTTCGAGTCAGGCTGAAAATCTGCATTAGGAGCCTTTGGGCCCAGCATGCCTGTCACTCGGGAAAAGCACTGCTGCTAGTTTGCCAGAGATGAGCTTCAGGGAGAATTTTGCTCTTTCCTTTGGGCTGTAAGAGCCCCCCAGCTGTGTTGTAGCCAAGGGAGTGGAGGGCCCAACTCCCACTTGCTGGTCTGGAGCTCTGCCAGGGGTTCTGAAGGCTTCATCTTGGTCTTTTGGCCTTTGACCAAATTGTCCATTTGGGAAGCTTCCATCTCCCCATGGCCTGATGTCCCCAGTGCCCTAATGAGACCAGCCTCTATGTTCTGGAAAGTTTTTTTTTAAGATTTTATTTATTCATGAGAGACACACAGAGAGAGGCAGAGACACAGGCAGAGGGAGAAGCAGGCTCCATACAGGGAGCCCGACATGGGACTCGATCCCAGGACCCCAGTCACTCACACCCTGAGCCGAAGGCAGATGCTCAACCAGAGCCACCCAGGTGTCCTTTTTTTTTTTTTTTTTGTTCTGAAATTAATCTGACTGTAGGAAAGGAGTCATTAGTTCCCCGGGTGGAACCATTTGTCAAAGTTTTGAGTGCCTTTTTTCTTTTTTTTTTTTTTTTTTTTTGGCTGCTAGTGACTTAAGAGTTCAAAGAATGGGTTGGTCTGTAAACTAACTGACTAATTGAACTGTCTGTAAAGTATCCAAAAGATAACATTAAAAAGAAGACTGCCAAGAATATAAAACAGCACCACTATGGTAATAACTGTTCGGAAAAAAAATCAATTTGGAAATATCCAAGAAGAACTAATTAAGAGAGTCTCATATTATGGGCATATTATTAGGTAAGTAACACTAGATGCTGTGAAAACAACCCCTAAACCTGAGTGGCTCAACACAATAAAGGCTTATTTCTTCTTTGTGTGGCAGGTGGATCTGGCTCGCCAGGCTGCGTCCTACATGGTCATCTGGGGACCTGCGTGCCTTCCATCTGGTGGTCTTGTCATGTTCTAGGGCCTCAGAGGCTTCCCTTGACCCTTCACTCCAGGCAGAGGAAGGGATGACACCCTAGAGAGTGGAGGGAGAGGTTTTAGGGACCAGGCTGCAAGTGGTGCCCAGCAGCTTCCCCTCGTGTGACAGTGGCAGATCAAGGCCCCGTGGCCCCAGCCAGCCTTGTCACAGGGTGGTTGGGAAGTGTAGTCTAGCCATAGGTCTGGCATCCTCTGATTAACAAGCCAGAATGAATGAAAAAAGAAATTGCCAGCACCTGCGGTGTTGGGCCCTGTTTGGCGTCTGTAATAGCAATGGGCCCACAGCCCTGCTCCGGGGCCTCATCGATGCTGTTGCAGGAAGGAAGAGATTGAGGTCCGGGGGTGGGGGGGGGCAGTGACTTGCCCAGGAAAGACTTTGAACTCAGGTATTTTGATTCAAGTCTGTGCTCAACCACTATTTGATTCTGCCTTAGCAGAGAAACAGGCTTAAAAAAAATATAAAGGCCAAAGTAGGCTGCATCAACATTCATTCATTCATTCATTCATTCATTCATCAACATTCATTCATCATTCATTCATTTTTTTCTTAGCCAACAGCCCTGAGCCCATGGTGCCGTGTGCCAGGCCCTCTGTTGGATGCGGTGGAGGCAGTCAGGGAGACGCAGGGGCTGAGAGGAACCCCATCTCCTCCAGGCCCCTCGTACGGCCTCTCCGTGCCTCTCCAACCCTGAGAGGTCTCTGCGGTGCCTTTAAGAAAAAAAGGGCATTGTTATTGGAAAGGTGAAATCAGCCTACAGGTTTCCAATGTCCCATCCTGGGTGTTGGTGTACAAAACAGAGGCTGGCCCCGGGGTGGCGGGGCAGGGCGGTGGCACACAGGGCCCACTGTGAGGCGGGCCGCGACTCCGGGCTTGCTGCGGTTCCCTCTGTCTCTGGCACAGAAGACCTGGTGGGGTCCAGCAGTGACACAGGACCAAGAGTCACATGCACAATTGACTGTGCCACCCAGGCCCCCCTCTAATGTTCTCTGCATTTTGTTCTATTTATTTATTACTTATTTTTAAAGATTTTATTTCTTTATTTGAGAGAGAGAGAGAACATGAGCAGGGGGGCAGGAGTAGAGGAGAGTGAGAAGCCAGCTTGCTGCTGAGCAGGGAGCCCGAGTTGGGCCTCGATCCCAGGACCCCAGGATCATGACCTGAGCCAAAGGCAGATGCGTACTGCACTGAGCCACCCAGGCGGCCCTGTTCTCTGTATTTTAAAATTGATTTCAACCTGGCCAGGGATTTGATACGTTGACTTCAAAGGAGCATTGCGGCCAGGACAGATTTGAGGGTCATGGTTAGGTCAGGGAACCAGGACATAGCCATTTTCAGGGTGGCCTAGCATCAAAATTAGGAGGTGCCTTGGGGATGCCTGGCTGGCATAGGTGGTGGAGCATGTGACTCTAGACATTGGGGGTGTGAGTTCCAGCCCCATGTTGGGTGTGCAGCCTACGTAAGAAAAAATAAAAGTTTTTTTTTTTTTTTAAAAAAAGGTGCCTTAGTCTTGGCCGGGCAGCCTAGTAGGGAAAGGAGGTCACCTGGGGGAAGCCTGAGAGACTCAAGGTTCCCACCCCACATGCCATAGCCACCTGCTGCCCACAGTTGCTAGTGTGCCAGCCTCATCTGAGGGATGTTGCCTTCTGTCTGTCTGTCTTTCTTTCTAACACTGGTGCCTTTGCTTACAAAGAGATGCCCTTTCTGAGCCTGCAGGGTTGGCTGAAATGGCAAAGCTCGCAGAGCATGAAGGTTCATAAGGTTGTCAGTGGACCCCCTGGGCTCGGAGGCGGCAGGGAGTCCGGAGGACACAGACAGGATCCAGATCTGGCCCTGACTTTTCCGGCAGGCCTCGGCCTCCGAGTCCATAGAATAAAGAGGATCGCACCTACCTCCCAAGGCCGGTTGCCTGGATTCTTTGTGACGCCTTCGCAAAAGCCCGTGGCAGCATGTTTGCGTGGAGAGGGCCCAGCTGCGCGGCGTCCTTGCTCAGGACCGCCGCTCCTGTCCGCAGGCTTAGAAAGGGTCCGAACCCCCACCTGACCGTGCTGCTCTCTTGCTTAACATCTCCAGTCCCCTTGCTGGCCGCAGGGAGGCCTCCTGACCTCCCCCAAACCCAGGTGGGGTCAGACGCCCTCCTCCAGCCCCCACGGCCCCTGGGGCCTGCCCTGTCCTCCCACTGTGTGGAGAGCCCCTGGAGCGCAGGGACTTGTCTTATTCAGCTCCACGTTCCAGATGCTCTTGCACCAACCCAGAGCCTGGACACGGCCGGAGAACGACTCGTGGGTCTCTCTCGATAATGGAGCCTGAGGCCCAGAAGCCCCAGTGAGTGAAGGCAGCTGACCAGCTGGCCAGAGCAATCCCCCACGCTCCGTTCCATGCCTCTGGTTCTGCAGATTAATCTGGATACCTCTCACTTCCAACAGTAGCCACGTTGCTGAGCTCAAATGGAATGCCGGTCAATCAAGGGCTGGTTCAATGCGCCAACAAGACTCAGCATTTAAGGGGAGCCTATGATGGGTTCAGGTAGTTCTTTGGGGGAGTAAAAGATCCTTTTGTAACATAGCAAAGCTCACCTCCACCTTCAAAAGAAAAAAAATTCTTTTCCCCTTATATGAATTCAGATTTTGGATTTTGGAGGGTCTGGGTTCCCTGGGAAGCAGATTCTGGGGCAGTGATTTGGATGTAGGACATTTAACAGGAATGTTCTTGAGGTCAGCCCCGGGAGAGGAAGGGAGGAGAGAAGCTGAGCTGTATGTAGTCTCAGTGGGGTCCTCCATGGGCAGCTTGGGCAGCTCGAGCTGGCCCACATTTCAGAGTTGCCTCCACAGAGGGAGGCAGCCAGACCTTTATATCCCCAGCCAAACCCCTTCTAGGTGCTAGGCTCTGTACGTCACTCTTGTGATGGCTTTATAGTGTAGGGGTTATTATACCCATTTTCCAGATGGGAAAGTAGAGGAAGAAAAGGTAAGTTATCAAGGAGACTGTTGGTACTGCACACCCACCCTCCCACCCGGCTCCCTATCCCCCTCACGCTCCCATCTTGCTCTGGGATGGGCTGCAGGACTGCAGCTTGTCAGGAAGCTGCATCCTGCCTCGCCATGCACCTGCCTCCATGCCTCATCCACAGGCATTCAAGCGTGCTCCCGGTGAACGAGAGCCTCTGGGGTGAGACCCTTCCAGGTTGACCGCTGGGGTCCAGGGCTCAGCAAGGGGTCCAGAGCAGAGCCAAGGAAATGCTGTTATAGCCCGAGGTCAGACAGACAGAGCTGGGCTCCTCTGGAAACTGCCCCATGCAAGTGCTGCTTTGCTGGAGGACGTGGCTTTAAGGACATCCACGTAGCAGACTTGGGCAGGAGCGTGCTTGGCACTGGGGGCCTGGGCAAAGTGGCACATCAGCCCTGGCTCAAGGGACTCCTGGACTAGTGGGAGATAAAGATGGAAAACCATCAACCCCCAAACCCCAAAAACTGCAACAAATCCTGCAGGAATGAGAATGGCTCTCGGCGGTCTAGAGGTTCTGTGTGGCCCTGACCAGCAGCATCATCCTGCCCTGGGATGCTGCAGTCACCTCCTGACGGGTCTCCCTGGCCCTGCCCCGGACTGTGGTCTGTCCTCCACGAAGCAGCCAGAATGATCCTTCTAAAACTCTAAGTCCGATAGCTCAAGAGGCTCATGGGCTCTCTAACATCAGCATCCTCCCCTTCTACTACCAGCCTCACTGACCTTCTTGGGCTGTTTCTGGAATGCTGTTTGGCCTCAGGGCCTTTGCACTTGCTGTTCCCAGCTGGGAAGATCTTCCTTCCAGGATCTGCACAGCTCTGCTGTACACAGGCTGGGCCCATGGGAATGGTGCCCCCTGCAGGCGGCCCAGCGGCTCCATCACTTCATGCAGGGACACCCCCTTCCCCACAGCATCCCTCTCTTGCCTTATCACACCAAAGAGGGATCGATACATTAGAGACCCCTGTAGTTGTGTGGGGCTGACTGTCCCCTGCAGCAGGACGTGGGAGGGGGAGGATCCATGGGGGATGAGCTGTGTTCCACTCGCTGCCATTATCGCCTTTACTTGGAGCAGAGCTCAGACAGGCAGGTGCTCTATGAAGAGTGAGCAAGGACCGAGTGACCGGGTGACAAGCCTGAGCCCTCCAAGTGCATCACATACTCCCCCTTGCTTCTGTGACACCATTTACAGAGACCCTGATGGCCCTGCCTGACCTCCCACCCTCAGGTCCTGGCCCTCAGCTGCCTGACGTCTCAGACTCTTTCTTGTACCCTTCCAGCTTTCCTGGAGAGACATTGAACTCATGGGAGTCAGCTAACAGTGGGTCAGGTGGCAGAGGACGAGTGGCCCGGTGGCCCAGGACAGTGGCCCTAGCCAGGGCGAGCAGCAATGTGGCTCGCACTCTCCTCCCCGTGCCCTGCACAACTAGGAGCTCCTGAAGATGGGCACGTCCCATCTTGCTCCAGTATTTTCAGAGCCCTAAGCCTAGAGCCGGGCACGCGCACACACATATCATGTGGGTCACAGATGTGAGTTCATCACCACCCCTGTCCCCCAGGCACTTGCTGTCTGAAGTGGGAAACAGACCATCACAGTGGCATGTGACAGGGAACACGAAGAGACAGTGGAAGAACTGGGTCTGGGTGGGGGCCGGAAGGAGTCCCTGCACCCAGCCTCCAGAGTTGGGGCTGTTTTATGGAGATGAGGATAAGGTTAGTGTGGTTTTTACTTATTTTCTGTATAAAAAAAAGATTTTATCCATTTGTGAGAGACACAGAGAGGGAGGCAGAGACATAGGCAGAGACAGAAGCAGACTCCCCATGGGGGGCCCAATGTGGGGACTCGATCCCAACCCTGGGATCACACCCTGAGCCAAAGGCAGATGCTTAACCACAGAGCCACACAGATGCCCCTATTTTCTGCATTTTTAAAGCAATAATTTTAAGCTTACAGAAAAGATGCAAAATTGGTACATGGCATTTTCAATATCCTTCCTTCAGATTCCTTAAAATGTCCGTATTTTACCAGTCTCCCTTCCCCCATCTATTTACCACCTGCCTATGGTCTATCGATCTATCTAATCTGTCGATCATCTACTCTCTCAATAAATTTCTTCTGAAATGTTTCAGTGCAATCCCGCTGCAGATGTGATGTCCCTTGGCCTCTAAGCACTGCAGCACTTCCTAAAGGCCATCACGTTCTTGGACATGCCCACAGTACAGAGGTCAAGGCGGGGACGCGGAGCCGGGTGGCGTGTGTAGGAGTCTGAGCACCTGGGGGGCGGGGGGCACCGCAGGGCGGCGGCCCAGGGAGGGCTCCATCGCGCAGGCCCTGGGACGAGACCGAGGGTAGGTTGAACCTGACGGGGAAAGCCGGGGCCGCCGGGCGGATCTGGGCTCCACGCTACTCCTGCCGTCCCTGTCCTGCGGGGAGGCCGGGCTGGAGCTGACGGTCCCTGTCGCCCGAGGCCCTCAGTCCACTGGGAAGGATCAGTTTGCCCTGTTGGTAGGAAGTTCAGAAGAACAGAATGTTCTCTAGGAGCTCAGGGATCAGGGAGGGGAAGGGCAGGGACGGAAAGGGGAAAAGTGAGTGAAAGTGTGCGTCTGGCACAGCGCAGTCTGTTTGTCACCGTGACAACGTCTCCCGGTGAGTCACCACTCTGCTCCCACACACACACACACACACACACACACACACACACAGGGCCTTCCTTCCGTGTCGCCTCCCTTCGGGCAGCCGGCACGGTCCCCTCTCGGCCTGCCCGGTCCCCTGGCTGGGTCCACGCACTTGGTGTTATTTAGAAGCAGGTTCAGATCCCAGCGTGGCCGGTGTGTGGGCCTGGGCACGTTGCTCGACCTCGCTGGGCCTCAGCTGTATGTCTCGGGAGCAGGAATGGCAGTCCACACCTCGAGGTCGTGCTAGCAGTGGGGACGGTTCTGCACAAAGCAGGCTCCAGGCAGGCCCGGCTGGTCCCCTGGGGCCCTGTGGGTCTCTTGGAGTTCGAGGCCCCACGGCTCCCACACACCCGTCCTCCCCATTGGTAAGGTGGCTCCAGCTTGCCAGGGGGAGCCCCGAGGGTAGGCCCACCTCTGATTCACCTGGGCACTCCTGCCGGGGTACGTGGAGGGGTTGAGGAGCCGCATGTGGAGCCAGGAGGGAGAGAAACCCCTGAGGTAGTGCCTGGCATGCACAGGTGCCCTGGGGAGGACCAGCTGTCTTGCAGGAGACCTTTACATCATCCACAGGCATGACCTGTAGCATCTGCTCAGAGGCAGGTGCCCCAGCCAATGAGGCCGCAGTGCAGAGGTGCATGGGTGCTAAGAGCAGGCCAGGTGGCCGCCAGCCTCCCCTCCCCAGCACCTGCTCCCATCAGGCCAAGAAGCCTCCTGCCTATGGGGCTGAGGCAGAGGAGAGGAAGCTGTGGCCAGAGGACCGAGGTGTGGTCCTGCAGGAGCTTGACGAAGGATGGCAGAGGCCCTGGGCACCTGGCTGTAGGGGTCCCAGGCAATGCACTGCACGCTGGGGGAATGTGGGTGTGCTGGCAGGAGGGGTCGGCGGCTGCAGGCCTCGCTCCCACCAGGCCCTTCCTGTGCCACCCAGGGTAACCTGACACCGGCCACCCTTCTGCAGATTGCACATCACCTGCCTCTCTTGGCTGCTTGAGGAGGTTTGAAGGTGTTGCAAATTGCTCTCTGATGTTCTGGAGCCAAACCATGTCCCTGGCCTGTGGCCCATCCCCTGGGGCTTGGCATCAGCTATACTGTCCCTGGAAGACAAGCTGCCTTTGAGGGTTTGGTGTTTTGAGGGCTTGGGTTTAGAGGGCCAGGCCAGTGGCGTCTCCACCTGGCTGGCAGCGGGGAGGTGCTTGCCTGGGATTCAGGCAGCATCAAGGTGGTCAGAGGACAGAGCTCTGGCCCCAGCCACTCAAAGATGCTTCTGTGGTGATCGGCGTGGAGGTGAAGAGCATGTGCTCTGGGGCCAGACAGCCTGGTGCTGCTTCCTAGCCCTGTGACCTTGGATGATTGACTTGGCCTCTCTGTGTCTCGGTTTTCTCATCTGCAAAATGGGGGTGGTAACAGGCCTTGCCTCTGAGCAGCGCTGTGGAGGTTTCATGAGCTAATACAGGGGAACTGTCCAGAGCAGCCCGAACATGTGAATGCTGTGTAAACATGGCGAGGGTGTACAGTCACCCCCAGTCTAGGGGGGTAAGGCCAGCCTCACCTCAGTTGACCCTCCAGCTGTCTATGCGCAGCCCCGATCCACTGTCCAGCCTCCTCTATCCTCCCCCTCCCTCTGGAGCAGCCACAGTGAGCTCCTTGGGCTTTCCTGAGCTCACCGGGGCCTCTGGCCACTGCAGGGAACCTCCTCTGCCAGGAGCAGCTTTTCCCACAGGGGGCAAGCCACTCCCTGCCCTCCACTTCCCTCACCGCTCAGCTCCAGTGCCCCCTCCTTCGGCCCGTACTGCTCCCCAGAGCGCTCCCTAATAAATGTCCTGCGTGCTAATCGCCCACCCAGAATCTGCCTCCAGGAGCCCAGCCTGCAGCAGGGTCTTGTTGTAAGCACCAAAATCCTGGTTATAGGGATTTAGGGGCTCCCCAGAGTGTGGAGGGCCAGGCTTGAGAGCTACACAGCAGGAATCACTACCAGGCTACCCACAATGCTGTGGGCAAATAGTCCCTCAACCCTGTGGTTGGGGCCCTGGGCCGGACACGAGATCTCTGCTATGCTGTCCCCGGACTAGTGGGGTTCCATCAGCACCTGCTGGAGGGGCTCACGTAGGGTGTGAGGGTGGATTTACTCAGTAATGGAAGGGGGAGGATGCAGGGGTGGCTTGGATGAGAGGAAAAGACTTGAAACCTCCTTTGCAAAAATACCGTGCCTCCTACGCCTCACCCCGGGGACAGTCTCTTAGGTCAGCTAACTACAGGACTCCGAGGGCTTGCATCCCGGCTGATTCGTTTCCGCTCCAGGGTTTGGCACTGAGGACTGAGGGGTCTCCGGTGGGCATGGAGTGGGTGAATGAAAGGAGTGCAATCAGGTCTGTCCCCATTGGAATGCAAACCCTGCGAGGGCAGGGCCACACCTGCGTGTTTGCTGCCCATCCCAGGGCCCAGCAGGCCAAGGACACACCAGGTGGATGGATGAGAGAATGAAGGAGTTCTCCAAACCGTAGTCCACAGAGGTCTTTAGTGTTCAGTATATGTGCTGACGAGGTGAGCACGGTCTTTAGTGTTTAAAATGAGTGTGGGGAATAGTGCACATGGGATCTTCCCATCCCAGGGTCATCCCACACCACAGCACGTTAAGGCTCTGAGAAGGTCTGCAGTGAAGAAACTCGCCTTGTGTTATCTGACAGTTGCCAAATGTACTCTCCCCCGACTGGCAAATCACGGCCACCAGTGGGTCATGGAGAATGTTGGGGACCGCCGCCCCCATCTGAGAATCCGAATCAGAGGCCATCCTCCCAGGGAAGTCAGACATCTGCTTGGAGAGAGAGGAAGTGGGATCAGCTCCAGCTGGGGGAGAGGCCAGGCCGCAAGGAACTAGACTGCCCTTGGGCCGGGGATGCCGGTCGGTGGGCAGGGGACGCCGGCTGGGGGCTTCTGAGGGGCGTGTTGAGGACACAGTGGCAATCTGCTGTGACAGGGGCCTCTCTCGTGGCAAGGGAGGGAGAGAGAGAGCTGAAGACCTGGGCTTTTTGCCGTCACCCTGAGGTGAGGACACACGTGGGGACAGCACCAGGGGCTGGTCCCAGGAGTGTTCCTCTGGGGACGTTGAAGGAAACACTAGCCAGTTAGTGCGGAAGACACCTGCAGACTCGGGGTGGGCGGGGAGGGTGAGGGGCCCGAGGATGAGTTTGGGACAGGAGCTACCCGGGAAGCTTCGTGGAGGAGGAGGGCCTGGCGGGGCCAAGGCCCAGCAGGGGCGGGGGCCCTGCAGACCGAGAGACCAGACATCTGGACTGGAAGGCCTCCTCTGGAGAGCCCCAGGACCAGCTCTGAGGGACGGGGGGGCACCGGGGAGGGGCATCTGGGATCCTCCTGACCCCCCGGCGGGAGCAGCGGCCTGTGAGCGCGCAACTGTGGGCTGGACGGCAGAGGTCAGGGAGGGGAGCCCAGGCCCCAACGAGCTCCCAGAGCGGCCAGCTGTGCCGCCGGCCGGCCCGCCTACCGCAGACGGTGCTGGGTGCTGGGTGCTGGGTGCTGGGTGTCTGCCCAGCCTCCGGGCTCCACCACTTCTCCTTACTGCCCTTTATGAAAACAAAACTGCTCGTCCAGTCTCCCCTGGGGCTCGGGGTGTACACGTGCGTCGTTCTGGGCAGCAGCAGCTGGTGAACGTCCCTCGGGAAGGGCAAGGTTTTGCCTGGAAGGGTCCTTTGGCTCCTTTGCCCTTCCTTATCCTTTCTGACTGGAATGTGGCTGTGAGGCTTGAGCGGCAGCAGCCATCTCGCACCATGAGTCAACCAGGAGAAAGGGAAAGGCTCTCAAAGTATTTGAAGCCAGGTATCTTCCCACCGGTTACATCTAAAGAAGAAATGTCTCTCTCACCGCCACTCAGAAAGGGGGTGCCACAGAGGCGAATGCCAGCAGCGCCCACGCCATGCGGCAGCCCGGGCGTTTACACATGTGACTCTGTTCTGAGAGGTGCACCTGGAGTGGCCCCCAGACCCCTGGACTGTAGGACGAGCTTACCTCGTGAGCTTGTGGACTACAGAAGATGTGCCACAGATGTGCAATGAAGGAAGGAATAAACGCCACCTTCCCCACAGGAGCTGGGTTCCCGAGGGCACGGTCTGGGAGTGCTTCACCCCTGAGGGTCCAGTTCGGGGCCTGATCCAGAGGACAGAGTCTGATTGTTCTCTGCAGCTCCCAGACACCAGACACCTCAACTGACCCCAGGTCCGGGGGGGCCCTCTGCTGAAGGCCATTACTCTCACCCCAGAGACCCGAGTCCTCGGCACAGGGCCCCAGGCTGTGGCCAGGGGGGGCAGGTGGGCTTTCCACAGTGCAGCTGCTCTCCGAATCCACTTTGCTTTTGCCAGAGTCTTTCTCCCCGAGGGTATCCGAGTTCGATTTGGTTACTTGTTGCACAAGGGCTTCTGGAACCTTCCATGTGAGTAAAGATTGAGGTCTGGATTCCCACCTGACCCAGGTAGGGTTTGGTCCAAGTTTGGATTAGGGCCACATTTGCCTCCCAGAGAAGGGTGAAGCCTAGATTGAGGTTATTAGCAGGGCCAGAGCTCGAGGGTCAGTTTTTGGGTCATGTTTTTGTCTATCTCAAGAGATGTGGAGGTTGGGTTCCGAGTTTTGCAGAGCTTGAGTGCTCATTGTGGAGCAAGCCTGGGGTCACCCTCTCTGGACCCCTCTGGGCCCCTCCAAGCCCCTCCCCGTACCTGGTGCCCCCATTCAGTAGGGGGTGGACAGGCCCCTGGGCTTACTCCCAGATGGGTCTAGTGATGGTGCCAGCTTCCTGTGGGCAGTGTCCTGACCTTCTACTTGCTGCGTCTTCTTCCTCCTTTGGGTCCCCAGGAGGCTTGCAGTAAACGCTGACTGGATGGACACTGGAAATGAAGTCTGTATCCCAAGGGCAAAACACTCACTTGGGTGCAAATTTTTCTTTTTCTTTTTCTTTTTTAAGATTTTATTTCTTCATGAGAGAGGCAAAGACACAGAAGGAGAAGCAGGCTCCCTGTGGGGAGCCCGATGTGGGACTCAATCCCCAGACCCTAGGATCACGCCCTGACCAAAGGCAGACCCTTAACCACTGAGCCACCCAGGTGCCCTAGTGGCAACTTTTCAAGTCAGTTTAATCGAATTATTTTCCACGGTTTTATTGACAGTGGAGGATGTAAGGACATTTTGGATCTTTTGCTGCTTTATAGGTATTCATCCTTCATCTATCCATATATCCATCTATTCATCCATCCATCCATCTCATAAACATTTTTTTAAAAGATTTTATTTATTCATGAGACACAGAAAGGCACAGACACAGGCAGAGCCCCATGTGGGACTCCATCCCAGGACCCCAGGATCATGACCCGAGCCAAAGACAGACACTCAACCGCTGAGCCACCCAGGCACCCCTCATAAACATTTTTTGAGGTCTACTATATTCTGGAACTTTGCTGAGCCTGCAAAAGATGAAGAAGACATTGAGGTTGTCTTCAGAGAAGTCAGACAATAAGGGGAATCAGAACAGCGAGCAGGTATGGGGATAGAAGGGCAGTAAAGAGCCCAAGTTCTGGGGGGCCCAGAGGAAGATACCCAGCCCAGCCTGGAGGCATCTAGGAAGGTTTCCTAAGGAAGAAGGCCCAGTCTCAAAAGATGGTAGGGGATCCTTTGTCAAAGAGGAAGAGAGGAGCATCCCGATGAGAAGAAACAGGATGTGCTGAGGCCCATGGCCAGAGAGCATGGTACAGAGCGAGCACAGGCAAGGCCAGGTAGGGGAGGAGGCTAAGCTGTGGGAAGATGAGAGGTCTCGGAGGACTTTACCATGAAAGTCTCGGGAGCCATGGGAGGATTTTGAACAAAGGATCACCCTGATGTGAATTGTGCTCTGGAACCACCGTCCCAGAGACTTGTGGAGGGTGGGCAAGCTTGTGGTCAGCATTCCTGTGGAGCGGTTGCAAAAGAGGAAGGTGCCACCGGGCACGTGGTGGACAGCAGTGCCAGCTCCGCGGCCCTGACAAGGGCTGGGCAGGCCAGGGGGTGACGGGGGTGGGGGAGATCCTGGAGGGTGGGGAGATTGTGGGGGCACATGGACAGACAGCGCTAAATTTGTAGCTGAGTCAGGGGTCCTCGTGGGCCAGGTGCTTGAGACGGTTGTGTTGGGTGATCTCCTGGGCGTGTGACTACCTGGTCATGTGTGCTGGTCTGCTCTGGGTGGGCTGGCGCTCCCCGTGCTTCTTTGCTGCCAGCCTCTCGCTTTGCCTCCAGTGGCTGGACGTGAGTGGGGTGCTGTGTGGACAGCCCCCGCCCCCAGGATCCGCAGCTGGTTCAGGGCACGGAGTGGAGGCCAGCAGACAGTTGTCCCCGGAGCTGGTCTCCGAGCTCTGGAGCTCAGGACTGTCTCTCAGCCAGCTGGGCAGCGGAGGGGAAACTGGGGGCTTGGAGGTGCAAGGAGGTCAGAATGACAGAGAAGCATGACATCTGGGTGCTGGGGCTGCTCCCCTCCTCGGGAAAGAAGGAACATGTTGTACGTGCATGACCTCAACCAGGAAACCCGAAGTTTGTTGATCTTGAGCGCCTGCCGGAATCTTGGCCCCGATTCCGGGCTCCCTACCCAGGGTGTGCAGTATCCAGCCTGCAAACACTGGCTCTGGGGGTTTGCGGAGGAGGGCGACGAGGCTGGGGTGGGTGTGAGATCTGGGTGGACGTGGGTCCCTCTGCCTTCACGGCCAGCCAGCGGGACACCGCCTCCTGAGGGACAGCTGGAAACTTCTCAGGGACCCTGCTTGCAGCCACACTTGTGCCTCTCTGGGCTCTGTTCAAGCCTAGGGTTGTTTCTGTTTGCTTGTGTTTCATTTACTGAGCACCTACGGGACGCCAGGCATCGCGCAGAGTGCGTTATGAGCATTGTTACACTCGATCCTCGGAGAAATTCTATAGGGGCTCAGCCCATTTTACAGAAAAAGGAATGAAGGGTTGGTGAGAATCGGCTACCCAGTGAGTAAGTGAGAATCGGCTACCCAGTGAGTAAAGGAGGCAGCGTGCAAACCAGTTCCGAGAGGAGGAAGGGCCAGGCATTGGCAGTTTTCCCTGGAAGAACAGCCTGCCCAGATCGCAGAATAGAGGCCTAAGACGTTCTCAGACCTACTGTCTTGACCTGCGTCCGCCCAAGCAGAGTGTCAGGGAGATGGCATGAGGGACAGGGGCATGAAGCAGAAGGGACGGAGAATGGAAGCCACTTGTGGTTGAGAGCAGGTTCCAGGGCCTAGCTCTGAGCAGCTCACGGCCTCATCCCTGCGGAGAGAGGGAAGGAGAATTGACGCACATGCTCCTGCGTCCCACCCTTTCAGGGTGTGATGGTGTGGCCCCCAGGCAAGGCGTGTGGGTGGGCAAGAACACAGAGTTGGTCCCTGCAGATGTATACAGGTGACTGGAGCAGAAGGCGGGTGAGGTCCAGAGGGTCTGATGTGATGCAAAGTTGGTCAATGTGTCCAGTCTCCTCACCAGACAGGCGGGGACACCAAGTCCTAGAGAGGGGTGTGAAGGGTCGCACAGTAGGGGCTGAAGCAGGACTTGCTTGAGATCTCCTGACTCCCCAGGCACTGAAGTGATCACAGTGGTGACAGGGGTGGCCTGGCCCTGTGTGTATATGTAGAGTCTGTGTGTGTGGAGTGACATGTAGGTGGCAGGCAACGGAGGATGGACACAGCCCTCTCTAGAATGTTCTCAGGTATGCCCGCTCCAATATAAAATAGGATACCCCTCCCCACCTCCCCATCTCCAGGGCTGGGATGTTCCAGCTCGGGGTGCCCAGGCCCCGGTGCTAGTCTTCGGAGGGCCATCAGGCCAACCTCAGCCCAGCCCCCGCAGTAACACCAGTCACTCCCAGGAGGAGAGGGGACGTGCAGCGGCACATGTCCTGCGCCGTGGAGCCATTCCCACCGGGTCCTCGGACAGCCCAGGGGCCCAGGTGGAGCAAGAATGATGAATAACCGGGCTCAGCATCCAAGAAAAACCACCCGAAACCCCAGACCAAACCGCCTCGGAGAGTGGCAGCTGCACTTGCCAGAGTAATCAACTCGCAGTGTTCGTCCCGCCCCGTGTCCTGTCTGCACTTTCGAGCACTGCGCCCCGGGGAATGGCTAGGTGCGGGCTTACACCGCGAGGAGGGACACCGCTTAATGGGGTCTGGCCTGGTGGCCTCCGCCCCCGGCCTCCCCCAGCCTCCCCCAGCGGAGGCCCGGAGGCCCGGCAGCTGCCAGGCTGGCTCTGGGTGGAGCGCCGGCCCCAGACCTACCCAAACCCCAGTCCTTGAAAGCTGGTTGACCTTGGCCTTGGGTTCCTCGACTGCTCAAGAGTGTGATTAGAGTGGCCCACGCGGTCCCCTAGGGGTGGCGTGAAGGATACAAAAATTCCTGGGAATAGAATCCAGCGGGACTGAAAAGCCAAGTGTTCCTGCTGCTGCTCCTGCTGCTGCTCCAGGCTGCTGGGAGGCTTCAGGCCTAGGGCAGGGGCAGGGGCAGGGGCAGGGGCAGGGAGTGCGGCCTCAGGTCAGACGGGCCTGGGCTCCCGCACCGGCCGCCCGCCCCGTGCAGGGCAGGCTGTCTCTCCGCTTCAGCTTCCCCATGTGTAGAGTGGAGCCAGTAAAGCGAGGCAGCAAGATGACCCGGAGAGCTGCAGGATGCGCACGCCTAGCTCTCGGCAGGGTGCTGGGGGCTGTGGGGGTGGCACAGTGATGTAGAAACACAGGCTCTGGTTGGTCTCCCAGGAGCGCCT
Source organism: Nyctereutes procyonoides (assembly GCF_905146905.1). Classification (NCBI taxonomy): domain Eukaryota; kingdom Metazoa; phylum Chordata; class Mammalia; order Carnivora; family Canidae; genus Nyctereutes; species Nyctereutes procyonoides. Next base: position 145,758 of record NW_026575000.1, on the reverse strand, counting down.
GCAAGGCGGTGGCCAGGTCAGGCCGAGCTCCACGGACAGAAGAGGGGCCCTATCCTCTCTGTGCTGAGAGGCCAACATCAAGACACACTTCTTCCACGAAGCCCTCTGGAGCTTTTCCAGCCCTCATTGTGGACACGCTCCTCGTCGAGGCCTCTAGACCCCAAGCCATGCTCTTTTAGCTCTTAAACCCTGCAGGGGGTATTTGTTATTGGGCTGAGGACACTGTCCCAAATATTTACCCCCTCCTTAGCTGACAGTAAGGCCCCTGTTGCATGAGTATTGGCAGGAGATAATCCACTCCCTGCAGAAGCAGGAGGGGCAGACATTCCCTCACCCCAGTCCTGGGCAGATGGGCCCAGGCTTGACCCAAAGGACGCTCCCACCCAAGGCTCAGAATCTTAAGTGGTAGCATCATGCAGATAGAGAGCTGGGCTCCATTCCCCACAGCAGTGTCCAGAGGTGGAAGCAGCGGTTCTGGGGTCCCACCATGGTGGGGGTAGACCTCACCCAGAGGACCCGGGGCCATGGCTTAGCAAAACTTTTTGCTCCCGGCCTCCCTTGGCTCCTGCCATTTCTTGAGCCTGGTTCTCCCATCTTTCTGTTGACTCTGGGATCCCCAGCAGGCAGAGCTCTGTTTGCACTCAACACACACACATTTTCCTTTGCACGATACCAAGTGTTCCAGGCAAGCAAAAAGTTTTCCCCTCTACTGGACTATACCCCTCAGGAGACAGGAAGGCTGTCTTCCACTTTGGTGTATCTCCCACCCAAAGCCTCCTGGGGCAGGTGTGGGGGAGGGAATAAGATCCAAGTTCTGCCACTTAATGAAATTTGGGGCTCTGAGTAGTTACTTAATCCCCACAAGTCTTTCGTTTCTCGCCTATAAAACAGGCATAAAGATACATACTCCCCAGAGTCTCGGGGTAGGCTTGACCCCTACCCAGATGGAGGGAGAAATGGACCTTAGGCTGCTCACAAATGAGTTCCTCATGCAGGGAAAAGGACACAGGGGTCAGGGGTGAGGTTTATGGGAATTGGGAACCCAGCTGTGAGGAGCAATGGTGAACAGAGGCAGGACACCCACTAATTATTTCTGTATTTCTCTTTACCACCTTTGTTATTTAAATCTTATTTTTAGATTGATGTTTCCACAGGCATGCACTTCCTCTCCTAAAACAAAACATGAGTTCCTTGAGGAATAAGACTCTGTGTTTTACAATTTTTTTTAATCCCTCACATTGTCCAGCACATAGCAGTTACTCGGTAAGTACTTGCTAATTCGACTCTAGTTCTGCAGGTTTCATAGGCTTCGTGCTGCTTGGACTTTTCAGAAAGGGCATGTGACATCAGATGGGCTTCGGAAGATGTAAACGCTAGAAAAATCCAGTTCCCTTGTGTGCCTCTGCTAAGAGTTGGAAATAAAATTGAGCCCACAGTCCAGTGGGGAGACAGATGGGTATTTAGTCTCATTACAGAATCGCCTGTGTTAAGATAATAATTTTTAAATGCATATTATTACTTGCTCAGCACATTCTTTATACCAGGTATTACACCAAGTGCTGTAAATGTGTTATCTAATTGTTGTAAAACTCTTAGGAGGTATGCATTTTATCAACCTGATTTTTTTTGAGAAAGATTTTTTTTTAAGATTTTATTTATTTATTCATGAGAACACACAGAGAGGATTGAGAGAGAGGCAGAGACACAGGCAGAGGGAGAAGCAGGCTCCATGCAGGGAGCCCGACGTGGGACTTGATCCCGGGTCTCCAGGATCACGACCTGGGCTGAAGGCGGCGCTAAACCACTGAGCCACCCGGGCTGCCCTATCAACCTGATTTTATAGAAGCAGAATCTGGGGCTTACGGACCTGCCCAAGGTCATGTAGCAAATAAATAGTGGAATTAAGATTTGAAACCAGATGTGTCTGATCCTCGAGTTCACAGCTTTAACCACTGTTTTGTGCTGTTTTGATAGAGACCAACTCTGGATGCAGTGGAATCTCAAGGGAGGGTCATGACATCTAAATTGGCCAGAGAAGACAGGGAACACTTCCTGGAAGAGGTGATGCTTGAACTGAATTTTTTTGGAAAACCAACTTTTTTTTTTTAAGATAGAGCGAGCACACAAGTTGGGGGAGGCAGAAGGAGAGGGAGAGAGAGAGAATCTTAAGCAGGTTCCCCACTGAGCATGAAACCCAACTTGGGGCTCCATCCCATGACCCTGAGGTCATGACATAAGCCAAAATCAAGAGTCAGACGCTTAACCAGCTGAGCCACCCAGATGCCCCCAAACCCAACTTTTTAATGGACATTTTCAAACACTCACAGAAGTAAAGAAAATATGAGCTAAATCTTTAATAAATGAGACAGAGTGTAGGGAGAGACACCTGGTGGAGCCCAGGGTGGTCCAGCTGTGTGGCACCTTGGGGCACCCATAGCTAGCAGGTCTCTGGAGTGTCAAGTGTGACCAGGGCAGTGTGGGGAGAGGCTGGGCTGGAGTGGAGAAGCCTTGGGAGCTGAGTTACATACTACAGAGATGATTGTTTCCTATCTTTAGATTTCCACACCCTGACTGGGGGCAAAAAGCTGAAGGAACTCACTGGCTTGGATTTCTCCAGTAGCAGGTAGGTCGATTAACTACTTGCAGTTTGGCACAGTTGGGTTCAATCAAGTGTGAGGACTTAAATCTTTCAGCAATGATGGTTCTCGGCAAGGGATGGGAATCTGAGTCATTCCCATAAAGCCTCAGTGCATGACAGAGCCAGGGGACTTCACAGGTGCTGGGGCGGGCGTTCGGGGAGGAGGCTGGGTGTAGCCCTACCTTTTATAGCCAGGGTCCCGAGGCAGTCATATTCCTTCCTGGCATGTTTACATACAGCAGAGAGGGTTGTGGATTGGACTTTCAAAATGCTTTATGGTTGGTTATGGTTTCTAACACTGGAAACGTCCCCATGTGTCACAGGAATAGCAAACTGCCTAAGGAGCAGAGGACAAAATTCCCTAGGATATCCCTAGCAATGAGAGCTGTCACGATGCCAGGCCACAGCCCACATCATCAAGGGTCTGGACTTTGGACAACTTTGCAGTGTTCAGATGAATTATCCATTTATTCACCTATCCATTTATTTGCTGTCCTCACTTGCTCCGTATTTATGACCCTATCTTGTTTCTGGTCATTCTTCTGTTCCGACATCCAGGTCTCCGAGGCTAGGTGAAGAAAAAGGATGAATAACCAGGAAGGAAAGTTCTCTGACACTCCTTAATTTCCTTGTCAGCGTGTCTTTCTCAGGACAGGCTTTAAATATTGGTGAGCAAGGAAATGGAAGAGACCAGGCATATGTGAACCATACTAAGACTTATAAAATCACTCATGGTGTCCTGTGGACAAGACGGAGAGAGAAATGTTGGAAGCATGGGCATGGCCACCTTCTAGCTGTATGTCCTTGGCAAGTTACTTAACATCTCTGGCCCTCCATTTGCCTCAGAGTGAGGGTAAAAACAATGTCGGCTGTGTCCTACGATACATATCACCTGCAGGAGCCTGTAGTAGGTGTGTTACATGTATAATCTGATTTTGTCTCACAATAACTGTATGAGGTGAGTAAGCCAATTCTTTCTTTTCATAGAAGAAGAAACTGGGAACCTAGAAAGATTAGTACCTATCCCTGGTCATGGGCCGGTGGATGGTCTAACAGGGATTTGAACCTCTGGAGTTTGATTTCAGAGACTCTGTTCTTAAACTCTTAACTTTACTTCCAGGTAAGAGGATTATTTTGAGGCCAGAATCATCTCATTGATGTAAAGCACTCAGTGTAGTGCCTAGCAACTAGTAGGTGCTCTTATGTGTTAGCTGTGATCTGTTACTAGATAATTGGGTGGGATATAACTGAATCAAGGTCTCACTCAGGCAGGCATGACTAAAGGCTTGGCGACAATTCTGAGGGATATCTCTGTAGGTAGGCCATATACGTGCTTTCTCCTTGCCCCCTCCTACTCTTTATATTTCATACTGGGATGATATTTTTTTAAAGATTTTATTTATTCATGAGAGACACACAGAGAGAGGCAGAGACATAGACAGAGGGAGAAGCAGGCTCCCTGCAGTGAGCCTGACATGGGACTTGATCCCAGGACCCCGGGATCATGCCCTGAGCCAAAGGCTGACGCTCAACCACTGAGCCACCCAGGTGCCCTTGGGGTGAGATTAATATCTGCACACTTGTGGGGTGTATCACACAGCTGGTTGACACTAGGACTATAAAATGGATGATGGAATGTAAATTCAATGAGCTCCTCAATAGATAGTAATTAAGAACAAAAATCTAATGAGATTAAATTAGTAGGGTAAGTTTGAGTTCAGTAAATTTGAGTTCATTAAATAGTTGAGCTCAATTTAATAAGCATTTATGTAACATCTTATATATACCATTTTCTGTGTAAAATATTTCGGGTGAAAGGTTGGATAAGAAGCAGTCCCTACTCTTGAAGGCTTTTCTTCCTCTTAAAGGTGACTGCCCAAGTAAAAGACATGCGTCCAATGTTCTCTTCCTCCTATAGACCCTGCTTGCCCATTCTGGGACCAGCCTCAACACCAGACTGGATTGGAGATGGATGGCTCAGTAGCACCTCACAGGAAACCCTTATGAATTCTGGTGATGGTTGTCTTTCATCTGGGCTGCACAGCACATGGACCCCCTCCAATGTGGGAAAAGTTCGCCAACTTATGATGTTTTGTGGGAGGCAGTGCCTTATGTCAAATTGTCCCAGGTGGGGTCTAATTCAGATTGACCCTTGAATCCCTTTGAACGTGGCCCTCATGGTCTTTAAAGTTAAAAAGGAGGTGAAAATGATTTGAGAGACAGTGATGGATAAGAAGACAGAGAAGATCCAATATATGTATGAGAGTGATATCTGAGGAAGACCAAAGCAATGGGCACAATGAATATTAAAATCTATTAAATTAAGGGACACCTGGGTGCCTCAGTCAGTTAGGCATCTGACTCTTAATTTCAGCTCAGGTCATGAGCTCAGGGTCCTGGGGTTGATCTCTGCCTCATTGGGTTCAGCACTCAGCACAGAGAGTGCTTGAGATTCTCCTTCTTCTTTTGCCCCTCTCCCCACTTGTGTGCTCTCTCTCTAATAATTAAAAAAAATCTTTAAAATCTATTAAATTAAAATTAAATTAATTTTTTAAAGTTTCCTGAAATAAAAAGACTTGGATTGAAATATCAAGGTTGGCACTCCATACCTAGGAAAATTGGACCAGAAGAGCAACAATGAGACTTAAGTAAAATTAGTAGATTTTATTTCATTTTTAAGAAATATTTTATTCATATATATATTTGAGAGACAGTGTATGAACAGGGGGAAAGGGACAAGCATACTCTGCACTGAGTGTGGAGCCTGACGCTGGGCTTGATTTCATGATCCTGAGATCATGACCCAAGCCCCAATTAAGAGTCAGACCCTGACTCAGCTACCCAGGTGCCCCTAAAATTGGCAGATTTTAAAGAAAAAGTCTTTTGGATATGTAGGAAATAAGACCAAGTCAATCTTGCACCGTCCAGTATGGTAATTGGCTAGCTTCACATATCTATTTAAATTAAAATAAAATTAAAATAAAAAGTTCAATTCCTCTCATGCTCTAAGTGCTCAGCAAATACATGTAGTTAGTGGCTATCACACTGGACAGCACAGGTTCTAGAAAGATTGCATCATCACAGAAAGTGCTGTTGGACAGCACTTCTCTAAGGAAAAGAAGTCAGGTTGGCATCAGATATTTTGTTGGAAGCATTGCATGCCAGAAGACATTAGACAAACATATTTATATTGAAGGAAATGATATGTGAGCCAAGGATTTTGTTCCTTTCTAAAGTGACCTTCAAGTATAAAGACCATGAACTGTTATGAATTTGTAAGAACTCAGGGATTATATAATTCACACGATCCCTGCCTGAGAAGCCTATTAAGGGATGAGTTTCAGACAACCAGCATCACTGGAGACAAATCAACACAAGGACCAATAGTGAGACTAAGTGATGACCTGTAGACTTAAGACTGAATCCTGATTGGACGCGATGCAGTATAGTGTGTAAAGGCTACACACTCTAACGATGTATGTAGTACAACCAACCAAACAAGCCTTCACTCATGCTTGCTGTGCCATGAGTCTGGCCCTGCCAGCCTGACTCACTCACCCTTGCAACTGGACAGGGAGCCAACAGTGGAGAATTGTAGAGAGCTGCATGGACAGAGAAGAGATGGGTAGCGTTCTGGCCATGAGCAAATGGAGGCTCAGATTGCTGAAGACACATGCTCAAGTCTCAGGGCTGGTGAACCATGCACACTCCACTCAGCACCCAGCCTTCTACATGTACTGACTGCTTGTATGACCACTTTGCTTATTTCCCAGGAGGCCCTGGGGCAGATCCAGCCTGCCTCTGTCACTCCTCGCCCTGGGCAGGAGCTCTTGCCTCAATGGGCAACATGGCCTGACATGTGGACTTGGGGCTCGGACATGCTCCCAGCAGACCTGGGAGCACTCTCTTTGTGCTCTCCTGCCCCCCGGGATCTCCTGACACATTCCCTGGCTTGGCATCAGCCCCCTGTTCTGGCAGGCCCAATCTGGCAGTAGTGACTGACAAGCATCTGCTCAGCTTGCCTTGATGCTGGGAACAAAGAGAGCAGCTTAGCCCAAGCTGTCACCTGCTTCTCAGAGGCCTCCGGCATCATGGCAGGGCAAGCCCCTGTGGCAGCTTCCCAGAAAACGGGTCTGGAGGGGGATTCAGACATGCCTGGTCCATGTTCCGAGGGAAGGGATACTTGTCCTAAAGGGACAGGGAGACCTGGCATGGGTGGTGCGGTGGGTTTGGCAGAAGAGGAGCAGGAGCCCACTGTAACTCTTCTGTATAGCTATGGGTCTGCCCTCCCCTGGTGTGTGTTAGGTGCCAGGTCCAGTGCTTGCTCTGGGGATACAGTAGTTACAAAGGGAGTCACTTCTCTGCCTTTATAACAGGTCACAGATTGTAGCTGAGTAAGGAAATGAGACAAGCATGAATTTCATACTCTCAATCCCAGGTGTGCAAAAAAAGGTAACTTTAATTTTCCATAATTCACTGTAATTTCTATTTTGAGGCTGCACATAATTGAGAGAGTAAATAGTTTAATGATCATGGTTAGCTTGGGGTTCCTTTTCCTCCACCCCACAACAGTTATGTCTAGGTTCTGGGAGGCTTATGTAGCTCCATGGACAATTTATGTTGTAGGGTTGCCAGGTGCAGCCTACTGACTGCCCTCTTGGGCTCAGTTCAGAGCCCCCCTCCTTGGGCTCTATGCCTCCTCAACCTCTCCGAGACCTTCCCTGGAGGTCTTGGTGAATATCCTAGAAATATGATCCCTCCCCTCAAGCAAACGAATCCATACCTACAAATGATATCAGAGCCTTGAAGGACAGGAGGAGGGCACTTTGACGGGAGAAGGAGTTTGTTTTAGATGAGGAGGAACCAGGATGGTCTCTTTGAAGACGTGACATTTGAGCTGAAACCCAAAAAGATCCAAAAATGAGCTGGAAGGATCAGGTGGGCAGAGGAAACAAGAGCCTTGTCCTTGTGAGGAGAACTCAGAGGTGCGAATGGGTGCCGTGTCCCAAGAGCCCATGGCAGCTGGTGTGAAGGGAGCCCGACCAGCCACCTTCTAGGGGTATTCACTGGGGTCGGTCCAACCAGCGTCTGTCCAGACATTTCTCTATCCCCCGAGGGAAGCTCTGACTCCCAGGGAGCAGGTGTATGCTCTGTGGCCATCCTGTGGCTGCTCATGCCATAGACGTGCTCTAAGTTCATAGGGCAGCCCACAGTTTACACACAGCTTCAAGCCACTTGCTGGCACTCGTCTTTCCAGACTCTGGGGTGGCATCTCCTCTGTGAAACCCTTCCTGACTGCCTCCCTAGGGAAAAAATACCCTGGATTCCCACCCCTACACCTGAGTGCCGCCTTGTGGGGTCAGCCTTGCTTGTCTTCCTCCAGCACCCCAGACCCCTCACCTGGGCCTTTCCCTCCCTGACCCCATCCGCATGTCTCCTCGTCTCCCTCCACTCCATCAGTCTTAGGATGATGGAACTATTAAAAACAGCAAAAGCTTTTACACTAAAGCAGGAGGGACTCAATTTGTTAGGCCTCCCAAAGACATTCACATTTAAAAAGATTGCTTACGGGACACCTGGGTGGCTCAGTAGGTTAAGCATCTGCCTTCGGCTCAGGTCATGATCTCTGGGTCCTGGAATCGAGCCTCGTGTCGGGCTCTTTGCTCCACAGGGAGTCTGCTTCTCCCTCTCCCTCTGTGCTCACTCACTCTCTCTCTTTCTCAAATAAATAAATAAAAATCTTAAAAAATAAAAAGATCGCTTATGTCAAAAGAATGTGGACCCTGGGGCATTTGATTAATTGGAAGCTCTCTGGGGCCCTCCAATCTGGGTCCTGCTGGGCCGCCCCCCCCCCCGTACACACACGAGCACCAACACGTGCACACACACACCTGTGGTCCTCATGTCTCGCTCTGCGGTCGCCTCTGTGTCCCTCCCTTCCTCCAGGGGCTCCCTCTCCACCATTAGGAGCACAGCTGAGTGGGCCGGCGAGCAGGACAGTCACATCCAGGCTGTGTTCTGCAAAGGAAGACACAGGGAATGGGTGTCGGATAAGAGGCAGCCCTAGAGCAGACATGGGCCCAGGCGCTTCAAATGTTTTTCTTTCATTTTTACTGAGGCTCATGAACCTAGCTCAATGTGATCATCTGCACTTCCAGATAAGGAAATTGGGGTTCAGAGAGGTTAAGGGATTCATTCATGTCAGCACCCCCTGCCCCCCGCCTGGCCCTGCTGCCTTGCTGGGTGTCCCGGTGCCCCACAAGGCCCACATCTGGGCAGTGGTGGCAGCAGGGCTCCGTGTTGTTCTTGGGACAGTCTATAATGGCTTTTCCGCATCTGGGCTCGATCCATCCTTGTCCCTTCACCCCCAGAACAAGGGTCAGGAATGTGTGCAGGAAGTGTCTGAGTACCAAGGGTGACAGCTCTCCAGGTGTTCGATGACAGCCCGGTGGAGCCGAGCAGGGGAGAACAGGCCCATGGCCAAGGCACTTGAACCAGCACACAATGGAATGGGCTTGAGCCTGTGGTTTTCCTGATGCATGAATGGGCAGGGCTCGGGGAGCCGTTGAACACCCCTGGGGGAGTGGGGTGCTAGGCAGTGCCTGGGAAGAATCGACCAGACCCTGGGGTGGGAGGATGGCAACTCCCCCCACCTTCTTACTCACCCTGCACTCTTGGAGCCCACTACTGTCTCCACTATGGAGGGCACAGCTAGGAATGGCTAAACGTTGTCTTGATTCCAGCGTGCCTCTGGCAGACATGATTTATTTATTTTTTTATTTCAAGTTTTTATTTAGATTCCAGTTAGTTAACATATGGAGTGATACTAGTTTCAGGAGTAGAATTTAGTGACTCATCACTCACATATAATACCCCGTGCTCATCACTATAGCAGATATGATTAAAGGAAACGGAACCTCGAACCCCAGGACACAGTCCCTCTCAGCTCTGGAGCCTGGAACATTCCAATTTTGTTAAGTAGGGGAGGCCCCATTAAGGACATCCACAAAATGTCAAAGACCATGATCGCAGCTGGGTCTTTGGTACACATGGTGTCATAGGATCTGCAAAAAAATAAAAAGGCATTATATGTAGTTTTTAAATACATGAATTTATCCCTTTTCACCAAAATAGCATTCGACTACTTTGGTTGGGAAAATTGGCACCAAGTAAATGTGTGTGATGTTATTTATTCGGAATGGAGACAATCTTTGGAATGACTATGGGTTCACAGGCCACTGGCAATTACTCTGAGCTGCTCTTGCACAAGGAGGGCCTCCCTGCCAGGGCTCCGGGTGTGTCTGCCTACACCACCTCGCTGCCACATCCAAGGCCCACAGGCCAGGAGTCTTAGATTACAGGGTTCTGGTGACATCCTGAGCTTCTGTGTGATCTCACGCAAGTGACTTGAACCCTGTGTGGTGCAGTTTCCCCCTAATTCTTACCTATGCGTAAGGATGAGGGGTAGAATGGGATGCTGGCCATGACACACATGTCTGGGAAGACAGGCTTGTGGCCTCAGGAGCTACTCCTCTCTTACTGCTCCAGATGGGAACAAGTCATATGTCCCCTTCCCCCTCTCATTATTAAACTTTCAGATTTGTAAGGGAGGAGAAACGTAAGGTTGTTTCATGGCGGAGAGTTGATGGCTGGGATGTTTCCCAGAACTTTATTGGGGAGAGAATCCCCCATGGACTCTGCTGCTTTCCTGAAACCAGAGGCTGTTTGGTTTCCCCTTTTACCTTACAAAGGTCTAGATCAGGTCCCAGGGGCAGCGTTCGATTAGATAGCTAAGTTACCAGGAGCCACAGAAAACGGGGGGAGGCAGAGGATGAAGCAGGAGACCCAGAGACCAACCTCTGTCATTTATTTCCTCATTCATTGCATCCAAGCTACCCAGTAATTCTTTCCCGCTGTTTTGTTTTGGGCCGGGTACGTGGTATGTGTAGGGGCCACAAAGTGTTTGAAGACCTGCTCGTGTTGTCACAGAGTTCCCTATCTGGTTGGAGAGCAAGACATATCCACAGCTTATTATAATACAGCGCAATAAGTGCTAGGATCAAGTGGGGCACAGGGAAGGAGCACCTCATCCAGCTTTAGGTCTAAGACGACTTCCTGGTGGAAGTTACGGAGGAGCTCACTGGGAAGGATGAGTGTGGTTTTAGGCATGGGTGCAGGAATAGCATGCTGGGTAGACGGCTGGCAGGAGGGCTTTGTTCATAAATGGGGCCCCCCTCTGAGGTATGGCTTTGTCTCACGTGGTGAATACAGCCCAAGTCAAAGCCCCAAGTTCACAGAGGACAGAAACCAAAATCCTTGGGCTTAGAGCAAGTGTGCTGTGACTTCTTGCAATTTACTTTCTCAGAAGCACAGGTGGGAGGGCACCAATGGGTGCAGAATGACTTTAAAACATTGACAATTTGTGATCTTGGCCCATGGGCCATCTTTTGCAGACTCCTGGTCGAGACAATGTGGCCCTGTTGTCAGGATCAACAAACAAATGAATGCAAGAAAAGGAAGAGTACATAAATATACCCATGAATATATGGAGGATTGATTTATGACAAATATGCCAAGGGAATTTAGTGCAGAAAGAATAGTTTCTTTTTAAAAATTATTTATTTACTCATGAAAGACACACAGAGAGAGGCAGAGACAGAGGCAGAGGGAGAAGCAGGCACCCTAAGGGGAGCCCGATGCAGGACTTGATCCCAGGACCCCGGGATCACAACCTGAGCCAAAGGCAGAGGCTCAACCACTGAGCCATCCAGGCGTCCCAAAAGGATAGTTTCTTCCTCAAACGTTGCTACAACAATAACATATCCATTAGTGAAAAAATAGATTCTGATTCCTACCTCACACTACACATAAAATTTCCCTCAGGACGAGTCATATTCCTAACCCATGTTTGAAATGAACTTAAGATGGACCACGAACCTAAACACCAAAATTGCTAAAACTATAAAACTTCTGGAAGAAATAATAAATGAAAGTCTTGGTGGCATGGGTAAAACAAAGATTTCTTTGATATGACTCTGGAAGTATGATCCATGAAAAAAACCCCAAAGTAATATTTTGGACTTCACTAGAATTAGAAAGTTCTGCTCTTTGGGACACCAGGGTGGCTCAGTGGTTGAGCGTCTGCCTTTAGCTCAGGTCGTGATCCTGGGGTCCTGGGATCGAGTTCCATGTCAGTTCCCCACAGGGAGCCTATTTTTTCCTCTGCCTATGTCTCTGCCTCTCTCTGTGTGTCTCTCATGAATAAATAAATAAAATCTTTAAAAAATAAATGAAGAGTTCTGCTCTTTGTAAGATACTTTCAGAGAAGAAAAAGACAAGCCATAGACTGGGAGAAACATCTTTGTCAAAACATATATTTAATAAAGAACTTCTACCTGGAATATATGAAGAACTATCTATTTATTGAAATATATATAACTATATTGAGAAACTCTATAATAAGAAAGCAAACAGGGATCCCTGGGTGGCGCAGCGGTTTGGCGCCTGTCTTTGGCCCAGGGCGCGATCCTGGAGACCCGGGATCGAATCCCACGTTGGGCTCCCGGTGCATGGAGCCTGCTTCTCCCTCTGCCTCTCTCTCTCTCTCTCTCTCTTCTCTCTCTCTCTGTGACTATCATAAATAAAAAAAAAAAAGCAAACAACCCCACTAAAAAAGATAGGCATAAGATTTGAATGGACACTTCACCAAAAAATAAATATGAACGGCAAATAATCAAGTGAAAAAAATGCTCAACATCACTAGCCATTCGGGGAACACAAACGAAAACCACAATGAGTTACTACTGCTCACCTATTAGAATGGCTAAATTTTAAAAAGACTAAAACGTAATTAATCAAGACAAAGGAGGCAAGAATATACGATGGGGAAAAGACATCAGTCTATTGTCTACATGCAAAAGAATGAAACCGGACCACTTCATCACACCACACAAAAATAAACTCACGATAGATTAAAGACCTAAATGTGAGACCTGAAACCATACAAATCCTAGATGAAACCATATGCAGGAATCCCTCTGACATCAGCCATTGTGACATTTTTCTAGATATGTCTCTCTGGGATCAAGTCCTGCATCAGGCTCCCCTTAGGGAGCCTGCTTCTCCCTCTGCCTGTGTCTCTGCCTCTCCCTCTGTGTCTTTCATGAGTAAATAAATAAGTAATTTTTAAAAAGAAACTATTCTTTCTGCACTAAATTCCCTTAGCATATTTGTCATAAATCAAGCAAAAATAAACTATTGGGAAAACACCAGAATAAAAAGGTTTGCACAGCAAAAGAAACTATTAGCAAAATGAAAGGGTGACCAATTGATGGAATGGGAGAAGATATTTGCAAATGATTTGCCTGATAAAGGATGAATAACCAAGATACATAAAGAACTAGACAACTCAACACTAAAAACAACCCCAAACAACCCACTGCCCTTAGGTAAAGTACACTTTCCTCACTGTACATTTGAGGGCCTCCATGATTTGGCTCCATTTTCCAGAATTTACTTATTTAGGAAAACTGGAAAGGCCTATTTATAGCTCAGGATGGAAAAGCAAAAAAGGTTGACCTACAGTTTGGGACAGAGATTTTTGAGGGGTAAAACACAGCTGCTTGGGGATAACTCACCAGAGATATCTTTCTATGTAGCTCAGAGTTTCAGCAAAATCAAGATTAGGGTGAACAGGCATCAGATCAGACAGGAAAAAGTGGGAATATTCTTTTTCCAGTAATTTGCTCAGCTGAGGAATCATTTATATAAATATCAGTTACATATTTATATTATTTCCATTCTGGTGATTGGAAAGTGAGTCATGAAGAATTGTACACAGTGGACTATCCCCAAACTATAGAATTTCTTTCTTCTATTCTAATTATGAGTCAGAGGGAAAAAAGCCCAGAAAGACAAGCTTCTTTTTGTTGTTGCTTTTTTTAAAAAAAGATTTTATTTATTTATTCATGAGAGACACAGAAAAGAGACAGAGATAGAGGCAGAGGGAGGAGAAGCAGGCTCCATGCAGGGAGCCCGATGTGGGACGTGATTCTAGGAATCTGGGATCATGCCCTGAGCCAAAGGCAGATGCTCAACCGCTGAGCCACCCAGGTGTCCTGACAAGCTTCCTTTTTTGGAAGAATTTAGAAGAGATTAAAAAAAATCTTTGAGCTAAATGGGGATTTTCTTTTTCTTTTCTTTCTCTCTCTCTCTCTCTCTTTAGAGATTTTATATATTTATTCATGAGAGACAGAGAGAGGCAGAGGGAGAAGCTCCTCTCCTCTGGGGAGCCTGATACAGGACTTGATCCCAGAACTGTGGGATCATGATCTGAGCTGAAGGCAGATGCTCCACTACTGAGCCACCCAGGCATCTTGAGATTTTATTTTTTTAAGCTTTTTTTAAGACTTTATTTATTTATTCATAAAAGACAGAGAGAGAGAGAGAGAGAGAGAGAGAGAGAGGCAGAGACACAGGCAGAGGGAGAAGCAGTCTCCATACAAGGAGCCCAATGTGGAACTCGATCCCGGGACTCCAGGATCATGCCCTGGGAGGAAGGCAGAAGCTTAACCACTGAGCCACCCAGGTATCCCAAGAGATTTTCTTTAAAAAAAATTATATTTATTTATTTATTTATTTATTTATTTATTTATTTATTTATTTAAGAGAGAGAGAGACAGACAGTGCGCAAAAGCAGGGGGAAGAACAGGGATAAAGGGAGAAGCAGGCTCTGTGCTGAGCAGAGAATCCAACGCAGGGCTGGATCATAGGACCCTGATAGCATGACCTGAGCCAAAGGGTAGATGTTTAACCAACTGAGCCACTCAGGCACCCCTAAATGGGAATTTTCAAGTGACATCTCATGTAAAATGCTAAAAGAGCTATAAAGCTACAGCCAAAATAGACAGATGTCAATATAATCAACAGTGGACAGCTCAAAGCAAGAATGAGTGAAGAGGTATACAGTTTGTTTGTTTGTTGTTGTTTTACATCAAAGATACCTAAAAATTTCATAAATAGAAAAGTTAATAAAAGTTTAGGTCAACTGAACACTATTGCTATATCAATGCTACATTTCTTTAAGACTTGCTCTTTAATTTTATCTTTTTCTTATTGACATCAATTGCTTAATATTTATGTCACTTTTTAAAAGAATTGCTTTTCTTTTTTTAAGAATTGCTTTTCATTTAAAAATAAGTTAGATATTAGATATTTATATTATTTCCATTGGATTATAGGTTTACAGGAAAAGTAATTCTCACCTGAAATATGTGCCAGGAAGATAGTTATATTTGCATAGGTGAGGGAAATGAGTCATATAGGACAATGTTTGAGGCTCTATTGCAGCAAACTGTTGCTAATGGACTCACTTTGCCATGATCTGTTTTTGCATGTCCCACAAGCTAGAATGGTTTTCACACTTTAAAATGAATGTTTAAGGGGTCCTGAGTGGCTCAATTGGTTAAGCATCTGATTGTTGGTTTTGGCTCAGGTTGTGATCTCAGGGTTGTGAGATTGAGCCCCATGTTGGGCTCTACATGCTCAGCAGGGAGTCTGCTTGAGATTCTTTCTCCCTCTCTCCCCTCTTTCTCTGCCCCTCCCCACCATATATTTTCCCTCTCTCTCTCAAATAAGTAAATAAATCTTAAAAAAAAAAGAAAGAAGTGAGTCACCTGGGTGGCTCAGTGCTTGGGTGTCTGCTTTCATCTTGGGTCATAATCCTGGGGTCCTGGGATCAAGTCCCACATCAGGCTCCCCACAGGGAGCCTGCTTCTCCCTCTGCCTATGTCTCTGCCTCTTTGTGTGTCTCTCATGAATAAATAAACAAAATCTTTAAAAAACAAAAACAAAAAATCAAAAGCCTGTCCTATTTAGCTTGGGGACCAGGGAAGGGGCAGTCTAGCAACAAGAAAACTTCTAGACAACAACCATCAAACTCCAGCTAAACACCAGAGAAAAAACTATGCCCCCCTCCCCATTTCCTCCAGCAAAGGCCATACCAACCACGTGGTGAGCACTAATGACTTGACCCTCCCTTCCCAATCAGGGTGGTGTCAGAAGGGGCTTCCTACCCAGTTAGCAGTAACATGGCTCTCTTCCTTTCTAGGGTGCCAATGGAGACAGAGTAGAGAAGTTGGACTTCTGCCCCCACTTGGGAGTAATCGGGTGGTACACTTCCCCTGCACCCTTCTCCACTGGAGCAGTATCAGAGGAAGTCAGCTAAAACAGAAAATTTAAATAAGAACCAGAAAATAAATAAATAAATAAATAAATAAATAAATAAATAAATAAATAAATAAGAACCAGAGTCTCATTCCATAATGACCCAAATGGGAAGAGTACAGTAAAATATTATTATTCCAAAACCTAGAAAAATCTCACCTCAAATGAAAAAAAGATGATCAGGATCCCTGGGTGGTGCAGCAGTTTAGTGCCTGCCTTTGGCCCAGGGTGCGATCCTGGAGACCCGGGATCGAATCCCATGTCAGACTCCCGGTGCATGGAGCCTGCTTCTCCCTCTGCCTGTGTCTCTGCCTCTCTCTCTCTCTCTCTCTCTCTCTCTCTCTCTCTCTCTCTCTCACTATCATAAGGAAATAAAAGTTAAAAAAAATTAAAAAAAAAAAGAAAAAAGATGATCAACAGATATCAACTTTGGGGTGACAGAGATGTTGGATTATCTGAAGAGGGTTTTAAAAATAGCCATTAGAAAAATGCTTCAATAAGGAATTATAAACACACTTAAAAGAAATACAAAAATAAAGTCTTGAGGCACCTGTTGGCTTAGTTGGCTAAGTGTCTGATTCTTGGTTTTGGTTTAGGTCATGATCTCAGGTTCTGGGGTCAAGCCCCATGTCAGGCTTCCTGCTTAGCAGGGAGTCTGCTTGTCTCCCTCTTCCTCTGTCCCTCACTCTCTCTCTCAAACAAATAAGTAAATCTTAAGAAAAAAAAAGGTCTCAACAAAGAAAAAATCTAAGCAAGGAAATAGAAGAGATGAAGAATCAAATAGTAATTTTAGAAGTAAAAAAATAAAATAATTGAACTAAAAAACTCACAGGATTAGTTTAACAACAAAATGGAGAGAACAAAGGAAAGAACCAGCAAACTTGAAAGTGGAGCAACAGAAATCATTCAATCTGAGTGAGAGAAATTAGACTGAAAAAAGAAAAAGAAAGAACAGAGCCTCTGAGACCTGTAAAACTATAATAAAAAACTTTCTATATGATTGTGATCCCTGAGAAGAGAAAACACAGTGTGGAGCTGACAAAAGAATAGACTAAATAGCAGCTGATTTTCTACCAAATTGAACAAAATACATAAATCTTCAGATTCAAGCAGCTGAGTGAAACAAAGAAGATAAAACCAAAGAAGCCAATGTTAAGACATGTGGTCACACTCCAGAAAACTACAGGCAAAGAAAATATCTTAAAAGCAGTGAGAAGGAAACAAATTACATTTATAAATTTAAAAAATTCAGATAACAGTGAATTTCTCATTAAAAACCATGGAGTATGTCAACTTTACTTCAATAATAAAAAGAAAAAATATGGAGGTCTGAAGGAAGTGATATAACATTTTTCAAGTACTGAAAAGAAAAGAACTGTTGACTTAGAATTCTACTTCCAGTGCAGGAAGGTGGGTGGCTCTGTCAGTTGGGCGTCTGCCTTCGGCTCAGGTCATGATCCCAGGGTCCTAGGATTGAGCCCTGCATTGGGCTTCCTGCTCAGCAGGGTGTCTGCTTCTCCCTCTCCCTCTGCACTGCACCCCCCCTTCATTCTTGAGTGCTTTCTTTCTCAGATGGATAGATTAAAATCTTTAAAAAAAAAAAGGATTCTGAATATATCCTTCAGAAGTGAAAGGAAAAATTGAGATTCTTGGATGAAGGAAAACTGATAGATTGTCATCTGCAGATCTACACTAAAAGAATGGCCAAAGAAAATCCTAAAGTGGAGAGGAAATGATAAAATACAGAACCTTGGCATGTCAGGAAGGAAGGAAAAATAGAAAGAATAAATATACAAGTTCTTTACTGTATATTGCACAGCTGGACAAAGTATTTTAAAGCAACTAAATAGAAGAATTCATGGATGAGGTGTGGAAGGCAAAAAGAACGTCTATGCCCTGTGGAAAAGAAATGAACCACCTGAGACAAGATCAATGCATCAAATAAATATAATAATGCAACCAAAGGGGTGATAGAGATACCATACCTTATGACTACAGGGAAGGGCAAAACTATACAAATAAATAAAATAAAATAAAATAAAATAAAATAAAATAAAGTAATGCAATGTTCCTAGTAGCCACTCCCTACCTCCAAATGTAGCTATAAATTGAATGCTACCAGAACAAATGGGCAGATGACAATTCTATAATGTATGGGCCACCAATGAGGCTTATAGAGATACAGTTATATTATAGTTTTGTGGCTTTTTACTCATCTAAAAGCAATTAGAATAAAGATGAGCCTGTGAATGAAATAGAAACTGATCTCAACTTCTAAGACAATCGGGAAGGTACACATAATTTATAAAGCCAAATAAAAGAGTTCGTATACTGCAACTAAAACCTCCACTGTCTCATACAAAGGGAGAAATAATAAGAAAATTCATAAATCTGAGTGCTTATTGCATCTCTTTTAGATAATAGCTACATTCAATACTTCTACCATAATGTATACCTATGTATACGTCATAAAATTGTTAAATTTAAAAACATGAAATATGGATGAACTTCAAGCGTGACAGCATGAAGAGCTTTGCTGACCAACTCCCCAGTGAAACTGGTAACAACTATTAAAAGAAACCCTAAAAAAATAAAAATAATAATAAAATAAAAGAAACCCTAAATACAACAAAACATTGAAAGCCTCAGAAAATGGTCCTTAGGTAAACAACAAATAATAAAACATCTCTGAAAAGTCCATAATGTTTATGAATGTTGGTGAAAACTCTATCCTAAGAAAATAAGAATCTGTGGCATTTAAACCCAGACTGCTCCTTCCCTCCCTCATCCTGGCTCAGTGTGGTGGAGACTCCACTTGAGTCTGCTGCAGACAAGAACACAGGGCTCCCTCTTCACAGCATCCAGCCAGAGGGTTTTCTTAGTGGGAGGAGAAGGACTTCAGCATTTCTCATCCTGCCCCCAATTCTTATTGCTGAGGCTGTCCTCAGTGAGTCTGATTGAGAGACTGGGGCTACCTTTCCACCTTACTCATGGAATGGAGGTTCTACCTTGGGCATGGTGTGCCAACAATACTGGGTTTCTGATCACCCATGCCCCAGTTTGTGAGGTGGAGGTTCCATACCAGGTGAGGCATGCTGAGGGAACCCCAGGTTGTTTCCCCACCGTCACCCACAGAGTGCTCAGCTGCTACAGTAGGAGTGTCACTCAGAGAGAAGATTGCCATTATCCCTACCCACAGCCCTGGAGCCTTGGCTCAGATTTTGCCTGGTGGTAGAAACAAGCCATAAAACAAATAGTGCCTTATCCCTTTCCAGAAAAACTGACTTCATTTGCAACAGAGAATGAAAAAGTTTATGCCTAATAGTACTTTTAAGAATAGTGGAAACTGTGGTGAAGGGCAGTTGGGAGGAGATTCAAGATATAGGCTAACCCGTAGGCTGGATATTTGTGGGATGGAAGCAAGGAATATAAGGAGCCCTTCTGGGATCAGAGCAAAAATCAAACACTGGCCTCAGATCCTGTTTCTTCAAAGGCACGAGAGTTTGATTGGACAAACATGGGCCAATTTATGCTCCCAGGGTATAGTTGAAAACAGAAGAGCAATGAATGGAGCTTAAAAGCTGGGTATGGTCAGGGAAAGAGAGGAAGAAAGCCATACCCAAACCACTGTCATCCCCAGGTGACTGTGGGCATAACCAAGGGACAGCACTAAAGGCTGCACACCATGGGAGGGAAATAACTTCACTAAAATAATCTAGCCAGTCACTAAACAAATAAACAAGTAAATAACAATAACAAGCCCTAAGAGGAGGGAGGGGCAGAACAGTACCCAGAATTGCCATCATATGTTATCTAAAATGTCCAGTTACTGGGGCCCCTAGGTGGCTTGGTCAGTTGTGTTTGACTTCCGATTTCAGCTCAGGTCATGATCTTAGGGTCATGAGATCGAGCCCCGCACTGGGCTCTGCACTCAGCACAGACTCTCTCAAGATTCTCTCTCTCCCTTTTCCCTCTGCCCCTCCCCCTGTGTATACTCTCTCTCAAATAAATGAATATATCTTTAAAAAGATAAATAAAATGTCCAGTTTCCAACAGAAAATTACAAGGCATGAAAAGAAATAAAGTATGGCCCAAATATTGGAAAATGAGCAGGGAACAGAAACTGCTTGAGAGAGAGATCAGATGTCAGATTTATTTGAAAAAGAATTTAATGTATTTTTAAAAATTTATTTATTTATTTATTTGAGAGAGAGAGATAGAGAAAGCAAGCATGCACACAGAGGGAGAGGGAGAAGCAGACTCCCCACTGAGCAGGGAATCTGATGCAGGACTCGATTCCAGGATCCTGGGATCACAACTTAAGCCAAAGGCAGATGCTTAACTGACTGAGCCACCCAGTCTGAAAAAGACTTTAAGGTAGTCATTTTAAACACATTCATAGAACTAAAGGAAACCATGAGGAAGAAAGTAAAGGAGGGTATGATGACAATGTTGCATCAAATAGAGAGTATCAATAAAGATATAAAATTATAAAAAGGAACAAAATGGAAATTATGGAACTGAAAGTACAATAGCAAATTAAAAATTCATTACAGGACTCAACAGTAGATCTGAACTACCAAAAGAAAGAATATGCAAACTTGAAACTCTATCAATAGATACTATGTAAGTGGAAGAACAGAGGAAAAAGAATAAAGAAAGGCGAAGAGGGCCTCACAGAAACCTGGAACAGCAACATATGTGTCATGGAAATACCAGAAGTAGAAGTCAGGGAGAGATGAGCAGAAAAAAAAAACATTTGAAGAAATAGTGCCTGAAAAATTCCCAAATGTATTGAGGAACAATAACCCAAACATCCAGGGAGCCTGATGAACATTACACAATATAAAGGCAAAGAGATACATAAACAGACAGATTATAGTAAATTGTTGAAAGCCAACACAAAGAAAAAATTTGAAAGTAGCAAGAGAAAAAAGGACTCATTATTTACAAGACAACCCCCCAGTAAGACTAATTGCTATCTTCTCAGCAGAAACAATGGAGGCCAAAAGGCTAGGGAATAACATATTAAAAATGGTCAAAGAGAAAACTGTCAACTAAGAATCCTATTTCCACAAAATATATTTTTCAAAATTGAAATCAAGATAAAGATTTTTCAAGATAAATAAAAATTGAGGGAACTTACCTCCTGCAGAATACTAAGGACATTCTTGCAAGAAATACTAAAGGAAGTTCTTGAGTTTGAAGGCAAGTGACCCCAGATGATAATTTGAATCCACATGTGACAAAAGAACACTGGTAAATATAATTATGTAATTAAAAAAGACCGTGCAAATGCATACCTTTTTTCTTTTTCTAATGAATCTTAAAGGCAACTGTATAAAATAATATGCATAGAATGTATTATTGGGTCTATAACATATAGAAATGTAATGTTTTTACCAAAATAGCAAAAAGGAAGTGGGTTAGAGCATCTGAAAACATCTGAAAAGCTGCACTGGGCTAAGGAAATGACTACAGATAGTAAGCTAATAATAGTGTATCATTGGCTTACTAATATAATACATATAATATGTATAACACTAATACCACAAAAAGGCAGAAAGAAAATAGAGCTATAATGAAGTAATATTTCTACATATCACTGGAATAATCCAGTATAAATTGGTAACTGATTAAGATAGTTAAGATATACATGGCAAACTGTAGAACAACCACTTTTTTAAAGATTGATTTATTTATTTCGGAAGGATGGGAGGGGGGCAGAGGGAGACGGAGAGAGAGTCTCAAGCAGGTTCTGTGCTGAGTGTGGAGTTGGATGTAGACTTGATCTCAGGGTCATGACCTCAGCTGAAATCAAGAGTCGGACACCCAGGCGACTGTGCTATCCAGGTACTCCCAGAACAATCACTTTCTAAAGACCATCAAAAATAGTGAAAATAAAACATTAGAGAAAATAAAATGCTGCGTTAGAAAATACTCAATGTAAAAGAAAGTAGTAAAGGAGGAAGAGAAGATGAGACATGGTATGAGATGTAGAAAACAAGACGTGACAATGGTAGACATAAATCCAGCTATCTCAATAATATAGTAAATGTGAATGATTAAATAATTCAAAACAGAGATTGTTAGAACAGATTAAAAAGAATGATCTGCCTATATACTGCCTATAGGAGACACATGTTATATTCAAAGGTAGAGATTAATTTAAGAAAAACATATATCAAAAAAAAAAGAAAAACATGTATCATGCAATTCACAAGAAAGCTGAAGTGACTACATTGTTATCAGACAAAATAAGTTTTAACACAACAAAAAATGTTACTAGAATTGGATAGGGACATTTTAAATGATGAAAGAGTCAAATCGTCAGGAAGATATAACAATTATAAATATTATGATAAAAACATTCAGTAGGAAAAAAACCCCCAAAAACCAAAACATTCAATAGACTCTAAATAGAAGGAAATTTCCTCAACCTCATAAAGGGCATCTACAAAAACCCCTACAGTTAACATCATACTTAATGGTGAAAAAGTGGATGCTTTCCCTCTAAGATCAGAAAAAAGACAAAGATATCATCTGTCACTACTTCTATTTAACTTAGTTCTGGAGGTTTTAGCCAGAGCAATTTAGTACAAAAAAGAAATAAGAGGCATCCAGATTGGAAAGGAAGAAGCAAAATTATATTTGCAGATGATGTGATCTTGTATACAGAAGAATCTAAAGAATCCCTGAAAAAACTATTAGAACTATTAAATGAGTTCCACAAAATTGCAGAAAACAGATCAGTGTACAAAAATAAATTGTATTTCTAAACATTTGCAAAAAAAAGTCTGAAAGTAAAGTTAAGAAAACAATTCCTTTTAAAAAAAGATTTTATTGATTTATTTGAGAGAGAAAGAGCATGAGTGGGAGAGAGCCAGAGGGAGAGGGAGAAACAGCCTCCCTGTTCAATCCGAGGACCCTGGAATCATGACCTGAGCCAAAGGCAGAAGCTTAACCAACTGAGCCACCAGGTGCCCCATTTTCATTAGAACCAAAAAGAATAAAATACTTAGGAATAAATTTAACAAAACAAGTACAAAACTCATACTGAAAACTACAAAAACCTAATTGAAAGAATTGAAAGAATATCTAAATCATTGGAAAACATGCCCAATTCACAGACTGAAAGACAAAACATTGTTAGATGGCAACACACGCCAAACTGGTTTACAGATTCAGCATGGTCCCCGCTAGAATCTCAGCTGACTTCTTTGTAGAATTTAATAAGCTGATTCTAAAATTCATATGGAAAGTAAAGTCACTCAGAAAAGCCCAATCTTGAAGAAGAATAACAAGGCGAGAGGAAACACTTCTTTATTTCAAAACCTAAAAACAAAGCAATAGTAATCCAGACATGGTGGTACCAGCACAAGGATGAACATATACCTTAGTAGAATAGATTCAAGGTCCAGAGTAAAGCCACACATACATGGCTTTTCATCATTAGTGCCAAGACCACTCAATGAGGAAAGAATAGTATTTTTAACAAATGGTACTGGGATAAATGATATCCACATGCAAAAGAATGAAGTTGGATCCCAACCTCACACCATATATGAAAATTAACTCAAAATCGATGAAAGACCTAAATGAAAAGACCTAAAACTAGAAACACATTTTGAAGAGAGCATAAGAGGGGCACTGGGTGGCTCATTTGGTTAAGTGTCTGCTTTTGGCTCGGGTCATGATCTTGGGGTGTTGGGGTCCCTGCTCTCCCTCTCCCTCTGCTCCTCCTCTCTGCTTGTTCTCTTTCTCTCTCTCAAATAAATACAATTTTTTAAAAAAGAAGAAAGCATAAGAGTAAATTTTAATAAACTTGAATTTGGCAAAGGATTCTGAATATGACAACTATGAGCAATGAAGAAAAATGTAAATAAATTGGACTTCACCAAAATTTAAGGGCATCACCAAAAAAAGTGAAAGCACAACTTACAAAATCAGAGAAAATAGTTATAAAGCATATATCTGATAAGGGACTTGCATCTAGAATAAAGAACTCTTACAACTCAATAATAAAGAAGACAAAACTCAATTTAAGAAATGGACAAAGGATATAAATAGACATTTGTTCAAGGAAGATATAGAAATGGCTAATAAGACATGAAAAAATGCTCAATGTCATTAGTCATCAGGGAAATGCAAATCCAAGCCACAATGACATACTCTCTCGCAATCACTAGGGTGGCTAGGATTAAATGGTCAGGAAATAACAAGTGTTGACAAGGATGTGGGGAAATTGGAGTTCTATTACATTATTGATGGGAATGTAAAATGGTGCCTTGACTTTGAAAAACATTCTGGTAGTTCCTCAAACAATTAAACATAGGATTACCATACAACCCTGCAATTTTACTTCTGGGTATATGCTCAAGAGAAATGAAAATATATCTGCATAAGAAAAAGAAAGAAAATGGGACGACTTAGTGGTTGAGTGTCTGCCTTTGGCTCAGGGCATGATCCCGGAGTCCTGGGATCGAGTCCCACATCAGGCTCCCTGCATGGAGCCTGCTTCTCCCTCTGCCTGCATCTCTGCCTTTCTCTCTGTGTGTCTCATAAATAAAAAAATGAAATCTTAAAAAAAAGAAAAAAGAAAAAAAATCGTGGAGCACCTGGGTGGCTCAGTCAATTAAACTATATGACTCTTGATTTCAGCTCAGGTCATGATCTCAGGGATGTGGGATCAAAACCCATGTCAGTCTCTGCACTCAGTTTGGAGTCTGCTTATCTCTCTCCTCTGCTCTCCTCCCTGCTTGCAATCTCTTTCTCTCTCAAATGAATAAATAAAATCTTTATTAAAGAAAAAAACTTGTACATGAATGTGTATAGCAGGACTCACAACATAGCCAAACGTGGAAACAACCCAAATGTCCGTCAACTGATGACCAGATAAACAAAATGTTGTATATCCATACAATGGAGTATTGATTGCCATAAAAAGGAATGAAGTGCTGAGTCATGCTCCAATGAATGAAGCATATAAACATTGTGTTAAGTGAAAAATGCCAGTCCCCAAATATCACACACCCATTCATATAAAATGTCCATTCATATAAATGCCCAAACAGAGAAAAACAGAAAGTAGATCAGTAGTTGCTTAGGGCTGGGAGGGAGGTGGGGGTGGGGAATTGGGGGTCGATTGCCAAAGAGCATGAGGTTTCTTTTGGAGATGATGAAAATACTCTAAAATTGACTGTGGTGATAGATGCACATATGTATGAGTATACCAAAAGTCACCAAAGTGTACACTTTAAATTAGTGAATTGCATAGTGTGTGAATTTTATCTAATAAAACTGCTAAAGACATGAAAAATAACACTCACAGGGAAGGTGGATAGAAAATAGTATCACATTTAGCTTAATGAGTCATAATGAAAAGAACTTCCATGTGACCCCCACTCGCGTCAAGGACTAGAACTCTGTATCCCAGAAGCTCCCTGTGAGTCCCTTTCTTGTGGCATGACTTTCCTGAGTAACACCTGTATTGAGGGAATAATTGACATACAATAAACTGCACATATTTAGAGTCTACAATTTGATACATTTTTTAATAAATATTTTATTTATTTATTCATGAGATACACAGAGAGGGAGAGAGAGGCAGAGACACAGGCAGAAGGAGAAGCAGGCTCCATGCCGGGAGCCTGACATGGGACTCGATCCTGGGACTCCAGGATCATGCCCTGGGCTGAAGGCAGGCGCTAAACCGCTGAGCCACCCAGGGATCCCTACATTTTGACATATGTAGACACCCATGAAATCATCACCACAATCAGGACAATAAACATATCCCCCCCCAAGTAGTGTTCCTGTGCCCCTTTATCATCTCCCCAATGCCCTCTCCCTGCCCATCTCTGCCCCCTGGATGACTAATAATCTGTTTTCTGTGTCTACATTTTAGTTTGAATTTCTTGGAATTTTATATAAATGGAATCATACAGCTTAAAAATTATATATATTTAATTTAGATAAACATTCTATTATATGCAATTATGTCAGTAATTATGTATTGTATATGCATATAAATACACAATTGCACATATATTTACGACTGTACTAGAAAGTCTTTCCAGGCAGGGATTTTACTTTGGACTCCCAGCATAATAGAGACTCAGAAGATACTGCCTCCTTACCTTTTTCCTTTCTACTGGACTCCCTTCTGGTTGGGTCGGTGATGCTTTTCTTGGACGTGCTCGTTGGCAAATGCCTCCCCTGGTGCGTGACTTCAGAACACCCATTCCACTGCACTACAGCTGTGGGCAGGCTTGGATTCCCCAAGCTTGACACACCTGGGCAGGTGCGTCAAGCTGAGAGGAGAGAATGCTGTGGGCACTGGGGGTCAAGGGTAGGTGAAATTGTTGATGCTGTGTTTAAAGAGCAGAAGACACCCAGGGAAGTACTCATTTTTGTGATTCCAGTGCCTGGCACTGTGTCTGCATGAGCAGAACTTTGGTGCTTGTTGAATGAACCTGACCTTCTCGAGTCTTCCTACGTGCTTGGTGGCCAGAGTGTTCTTTGTTATGATTTTTTTTGTTTGCTTATTTTGTTTTTTGGTTTTTGGTTTCGTTTTGGTTTGGTTTTTTGAGAGGGAGAGAGAGAGACTTAAGCAGAGTCCATGCCCCAGTGCAGAGCCTGACACGGGGCTCAAGCTCACCACCCTGAGATTACAACCTGAGCTGAAATCAAGAGTTGGGCGCTTAATCAACTGAGCCACCCAGGTGCCCCAAAGTGTTCTTTCTAAAAAGAACATGTGAGGGAGTCCCATCTTCTGTTGTTAACCTGCAGAGGCTCCTCCTGCTTCCTGGACGGAGTCCTCAGGCTCTGCCACAGTCCCCACACCTCATGCAGGAGGCCAAGCTCTCCTCTCCCACTTGCTCTCGCCACCGCCCGCCTGTCTTTACTTTCTAGGACACTGTACTCGACCAGCCACCTGCTTTCCCCATGCTCTGTCCCTCCTCTGTGCTTGCTGGGGCTGTCCCCTGTCCCCTCCACCTGGATGCTCTTCTCACTTACTTTACCCCTGAGAACACCTCCTGTCCTAAGACTCGGTTCAGCATTGCCTCTTTCAGGAGGCTTCCTCCTCTGCACTGGCGTAGGTGTCCCTGGGGCACTTCTTTTGCAACTGGGCATGGATATGTCATGTGCTTTCTCCAGTGTCGGCCTCTGGGGTCCTCTCCTGCCACAGAGGGAGCACCTTGAGGGTGAGCTTGGTCTTCTGTAGGTGCATGTCCTGGCAGGTGATCAGTAATTGTCCATGGGTGAATTAGGGAGTGTGTGTGTGTGTGTGTGTGTGTGTGTGCATGAGAAAGAGAGAGAGAGGGAGAGAGGCAAGAGGTCCTCCAGAGAAGCCAGGGTGGGAACGCCAGACGAGGCGTGGATCTGGGAGGGTCAGGAGAGGAGACAGGGCAGCTTTCAGGGACACGCTGGGGAGCCTTTCAGGGCAGGGACTTGGATGCACTGCTGTCAGCTCATGCTGTGCCGCTCTGATGTTTGAAAAGCAGGTTGCTCCAGAACCTTCTGTCTGGTCCTTAAGGTCCAGCAGCTGCTTCTGTGGCATCTTTTGCCTGTGGGGAACTCAAAAAGCCAGACTCCCTCTCCCTGCTTTGCTCTCCTTCCCACTTGACAGAAGAACAGGTGGTTCTTTCCAACTGGCAAATTCCAGCGCCTTACATTGTGTTTGGTTTACGTAAGGTGACTGCCGGCCAAAGCTGTTACGCTGTCATTGTTCTATTAAAGTCAAGATAGATGATTAGGGCTCCATTGACCAAGCACCTTGGAAGTGCCCAGTGCAATGCCGGGTGCTATCCACACACTTCTTGCACCTCACAGCACCTGGAGAATGGCTTCTCCCCATTTCATGCATGAGGAAACTGAGACCCATAAGAGACCCCTAAGCTAAAGAATTTACCTAACACTTCCTCCCAGGAAGAGTCAGAACCAGATTCCACTCAGGCATTTCTGACCCCATGTGGACTCCCAAAATGTAAGGGAAAACACGGAGAAAATAAAGAGTCTGGGAAAAAGAGTCTTGTAAAATATGTTTGGTTCCAACTTCTTAATTTTTAGAAATGAAATGATGACGCTGTAAGATTCTGTGAGGCTCCCTAGGGCTTTCAAGTCCAGGCTCCGGGTCACTGTACTTTGCAACCTGAGGCATTTGGGATGAATGGGAGAGATCTGGGAGGATGCTGGGCAGGGAGTGTTGTTAGGGGGGTAGCTCCTATGTACATGGGAGGAAGCTGGTGAAGGAGATGGGGACAGGGTGCTCCCGGCAAAGGGAATCACATCTGCAAAAGCCTCAGGGGCTGCAAGACCAGGGCACCTTCGGGAAGTGGAGAGGTGTAGCCAAGACTCCAGGGCTCCTTCCTGAAGGGCTTCCCAAGAGCACTGGGGAGCCCACTGAAGGTCGCGTGTGAGGGAGGGTTATGGCTTATATTTCAGACTCTGCTCTGGCTGCAGGATCAGGAAAGACAGGACATGACAAGGCTACAGGCGATTTCCTCACACCCCTGACGAATGTGCCAAACTTCAGCTCAGAATCTGTGAGTAAAGGGATCCCTGGGTGGCACAGCGGTTTGGCGCCTGCCTTTGGCCTAGGGCGTGATCCTGGAGACCCGGAATCGAATCCCACGTCAGGCTCCCGGTGCATGGAGCCTGCTTCTCCCTCTGCCTGTGTCTCTGCCTCTCTCTCTCTCTCTGTGTGACTATCATAAAATTAAAAAAAAAAAAATCTGTGGGTAAGTAGGCAGGCTCCTGCCTCAGGAGCTCACCTTCTCTGAGTTACCGGCCTTGTTACGGAGTCAGGCCTGTGGACTCAGCCATAGTGGGGATTCCGGGTGGAAGGAGGTTTTTGCTATTTAAAACCCCAGCCTTGAGGCGCCTGGGTGGCTCAGTCACTGAATCATCTGCCTTCAGCTCAGGTCTGGTCTCGGGGTCCTGGGATCGAGCCCCCGTACCCGGCTTCCTGCTCCGCGGGGAGCCTGCTTCTCCCCCTCCGTCCTGCTCAGGCTCTCTCTTGCTATCTCTGTCTCTCTCTCTCTTAATAAAATCTTTAAAATTAAAAAAAATAATAAAAAAATAAAGCCTCAGCCTCTTTCCAAGAGTGGTGGGCGGGGTTAAAGGAAGGTGCCTCCTCCTGGGCTGGGACCAGAGCAGGGGCTGGAAGGGGGCTGTGGAGAGAGCGGTTTCACAGCCCCTGAGCCAGACCGGGGAGAGTCAGGAGGGGCCAGGGTGGTGCCAGCCTGAGGCCAGCGTGGGATGGGGCGGCAGGGGTATTCTGCTGGTGGAGGAGAGGCTGGGGGGCTCCTAAGAACAGCGCTAAGCCCCAGGAAGCAGCTCCCTCTCTGGGTCCTTTGGCCTCCTCCCACCCACTGTTGACTAGTACACGTTCTTCGCCCCACCTGGGCCTGACCCTCCGTGTCTTTGACCACACAGGCTCCCCGGGGCCCTAGACCCGGCTGGGACCCCAGCCTTACTCACAGAGACCACTCTGGTTCGGCAGATCCCCCAAGAAGCTGCCACTAGGGCTTGGGCAGACCCTGCCCCCACACCCCACCCACCCAGGGCCACCCTCAGAGCACAGGCTGGCGAAAGGGTGTTTGTTCCTACCCAGAATAACATGTTCAAGGCTCATTTCCTCAGCTCACGAGGCCATAGATTGACAGCTCTGATAGAGCAGAGGGGCCTGTGGGGCCCGGCTGGACCCAACTGGCCTGACGTGACACAGGACTGCTGCGTGGTCCTTCTCACCCCTCCCTGTGGCTCACTTGGGTCTGCCCGGGGTCCATCCCCCTGCCTCCCCATCTTTTTTCTCCTCCTTCTGTCTCGTCTGCTGCCTGCCCTGCATCCTTCTGCCTCTCTCCTCCCTCCCTTCCTTGACTTTCCCTGCCTCTGCCTTGCTGGAGGCTTTCTTCTTCACTTTCTGCTTCTCACAGTTCTCTCTCCGTACCCCCACCTGCACCCCTCCCTCTGTCCCGTCGCCACACCAGACACGTTTATTTGGACAACAAAGGAGGATATTGTGCTCACAAACAAGATTCCTGGAGTCAGCTCTCAGACCCTGGCATCAGAAAAAAGGATGGGGGCCCAGCTAGCTGGGGAGAGGCTCTGTGGCTTGTGGGGACCCCATGCTAGAAGTGGATTTAGAGGGAAATGTAGACAGGAGTTTTCAGCTTCTGTCCTTTGACCTTGCTCACCCTGCCACCTGCAACAGTGAGAAGAAGACATGAATAATAATAATTAGGATCGAAGCCACCACTGTTGCTGTAGGGGGTACCCTAGATCTCTTCCATACAATATTGTGCATTCAACCACCACAACAGTCCTACAAAATTGGTCTTTTTTATTTTTAAATATTTATTTATTTATTTATTTATTTATTTATTTATTTATTTATTCATGAGAGACACACACAGAGAGAGGCAGAGACATAGGCAGAGGGAGAAGCAGGCTCCATGTAGGGTGCTCGATATGGGACTTGATCCCAGGACCCTCAGGATCACAACCTGAGCCGAAGACAGACACTCAACCACTGAGCCACCCAGGTGACTCTAGAATTGGTTTTATTGTCCCTGTAGCAGACCAGGAAACCGAGATGCAGGCTCAGATGCAGGCCCCAGCACAGATTCGACTGACCCCAAGCCGGCTGTCCTCTGTGCTAGGACAGCTGTCACATGCTGATTGATTTTGCTATAGGATTTGGGGGACCTGGGGAAGTTGCTGATGCCATCTCATCAGTTTCCATGGGAGGACAATATTCTGGGAACACGTTGCCTGGCACGTGGTCACTCACCAGCCATCAGTGATGGAGCAGAGACCAGTCGTCTGATGTCCAGGAGAGGAAAGGGGAAGCCGGATTGGGACCCTACCTGTGGCCCCAGCAGGGCTCTTTCTTCACCATGTGGCCCCAGTTAAGCCTCTGCCCCTCTGTGAGCTCTCACCATCACCACTTGAAAAGCAGGGGGTCTGAGAATCCCCCATGGGGCTCCATAGAGGGGTCTGCCCCTAGGCTGGGGGCATGGGAAGAAATCCAAGGATTTTCTTTTTCAGAGTTTCACTTTCCACTTGACCTCCTCGCCTGTGATTTTCCTACCTGGAAACTAATCCTGTGTATTTTTTTTTAAGATTTTATTTATTTATTTATTTTGAGAGAGAGCAAGAGAACATGAGCAGGAGGAGGGGCAAGGAGAGAAGCAGACTTCCCACTGAGCAGGGAGCCCGATTTGGGACTCAATCCCAGGTCCCTGAGATCATGACTGGAGCCGAAGGCAGGCACTTAGCCCACTGAGCCTCCCACGTGCCCCTAATCCTGTGTATTTACAGGAATCAGGCAAAATGATGTTTTAAAAAGAAAACCCTATGGATGTGGCCATAATGAGGTTGGGTTCTCAGGGCACATCTTGCCCCGTGACAAAGGGGACAATCCTACTCCCCAGGAGCCCCCAGCCACCCCACTTTTAGACTGCACAAGCCTGCCAGCTTGAGATTTCCAGCACCTTTCATTCATTTATTCAACACACGTTTGCCGAGAACCTGCCGCGTGCCAGTGCCGTTCGAAGCATGGGGGATTCGGCAGAGAACAAGGCAGGTGAGCATCCCCAACCTTGTGGGTCTCACGTTCTGAGAGGGAGAAAAAATGATAAATCAGGTAAATGAAGGAGTCATGATTGTATAATGATTGTATAATAGTTTAAAGTGATCAAGTGCCGATAAAGGAAGAAAGGGCAAGGGAGAGCACACAGGAGGGGCAGTGATCCCGACAGAGGGTGACACAGCAGACTGCACCGCCTCCAGGCCCACGTCCTGCCACGGGCTCCCCACTGGGCCCCGAAGGCAAAGACACATGGGATGCGAGCTCTGCATGCCATTTAAGGTTTTCAGGGGCACTCAAAAAGATAAAACGTGTAAATAATTTTAGTAGTGTATTTTCTCTAACCTAATATATCCAAAGTATTGCTAATTCAACATTAATCAGCATAAAAATACGTCACGAGACATTTTCATTCTTTTCGTGCTAAGCCTTTGAAATCTATCGTGTATTTTACACCTGCAACACATCTCACTGTGGATCAGCCACGTGTCGTCTGCTCGACAGCCTTGAGTGGAGCAGATCTCAAGTGCCAATCGGACCTTGGCACTCCTTGGCTTCAGTGGCATCCAACTGCCCTAAGAATGTGACCTGGATATCTTGCAGTGCGAGACAAGGCCCTTCATGATCTGGGCTGCCTCTTGACCACATCCCCACCCAGTCTCTCCCAGCCCTGGTTGTTCTCTTGCCTCTTACATGTGCCAAGCTCACCTCTGCCCCAGGGCCTTTGCTCTTGCTCTTCCTCTGCCTGGACTATTCGTCTTCCAATCTGGGTGTGCTTGATCTCCCCATGTCATTTTGCTTTCTGCTTGCTTGCCACCTCCACAGAGATCCTCCCCAGCCACCTGCTCTAATTTTCCATCATATCACCCTGCTTTACCTCTGCGCAGTATCTTGCTCTTTGGAAGCAGCTTTTTTAGTGCTTTGGCTCTTTGCTTTGATGTTTGTTTTCTGGAACAGACAGCTGTCCTTTGCAGAACCGTGTACATGGTAAGCACTCAACAACACTCATTGTCTCGAATTAATCTCTCAGAATAGTTGGTATGTGGCCTCACTGACTGTAAATTCTCTGCACCAACGCATTGCACAGATGTGGACACACATGTGCCAGAAGGTGAGTAGCACAGCCCAACAGGGAAAACTTAACCCACTCGTCGTCTGCTAAAAGTGTGATTTCTTGGCAAACTTCATCAGAGCTTGTATTTATGAATTTTCCATCCTTGACCACTACTGGTCATGCCTAATGAGTCTGTGACTGCTTAGAGCCGGGCCTGTCTTGTGAGCAGCAAACACCATCCTAACATTTCATAATGATAAAATCCTGATCTGAAAGGGATCATGATAATGACCACCTAACACACTTGGTTTCAGTTAATATGACCTATGTAGGTAAAAGCCCCCAGCCCAGGCTTAGCACACACTAGGTGTGCTAGGAAATGTGAGTGCTCTTCAGAGCAATTTGGAAAATAGTTGTAGGGCACCTGGCATGCGCTGGACATGGTGCTTAATGCGGGAAACTAATGGAGAAAGAAGACTCAGGTGGCAGGTACCAAGATTTCCTCCTCAAGCTGAGACATTATTTTCCAACCTGTCTGCTGGCCACTATACAAGGCAGAGAGCCACCTGCTTTATCCCCAGACCTGACCTGTGTCTCTGGAGACATATCTACCTTTCTTCCACTATGTCCCTGGGTGCAGGCATTCTGCAAGGTGTCCTGGGAGCTCGGCAAGTGTCCAACCCAATGAGGAGCGTTTCTAATCCTTGGGACTTTTGGGAAGGTCACTGAAAGAAGAACCAGTCAAGACCAGAGCTCTGGCACTGTGGGCAGGGTGTCCCTAGGCTAGGCGCCCTCCCTCCGTGAGTCACTTAGAGGATTAGGCCAGATGAGAGGTTGGTTGTCCTAAGATATTTAGGAGGAGAATCTTGCTTCAGAAGAAATCCTCATGAAACTCCAATAAGTGAAGCAGAACAAGCAGGAGCTTGGCAGCCAAGGCAGGGCAGGAGCCCAGAGCTCTCCCACACTGCCTGTCTTCTCCACTCCATCCTCTTTGGAACCCCTAGGGATCCACGGGACCTAGATTGAAAACCAAGGGCATATCCTCTCTGGAGCCAGAACTGGTGGTCTAGCCCTGTCTCTTGCCCATGGGGTGCCCTAACTTCTTAAAGAAGTTCAGAGTTTCATCTATGAAATGGAGTTAATAATAGCATCTACCTAATAGGGATGCCGTGAGAAGTAAATTGAAAGGTGAAAAGTCACGTAAAGCATATAACCCAGTGCCAGCGCAGATACTCAGAAAAAGCACTGTTCCTGCCACGAGTGCCTGTGTATAAGTCTGAACCCTGTGAGAGGGAATGTTCCGCCTAACAGAGAGAGCAGGGGATGGTAGACTTTCAGCACTGTGGTTGGGGGAGCAGGGCGGTGTGCAGAGGTCTTTGGAGTCTTCCTATGTCTTCCTGGAGGTGCCCTCCTGGCTTTGGTCCTGCATATGGTGGCTTCGGTTTCCCAACAAATAATAAGACCATTGACTCCCTGATTTTGCTACATTCACTGTAAAATACTTCAGGATCCAAGCACTCAGCACCTATTTGGACTCAGGGGAGGAAGAAGGAAGAGGCGTTCAGTAAAAGCGTGCTCAGGCTGCACCTGTCCCCCAAGCTGGGGCTGAGCCACCCAGGCTGGTGCAGGTGCCGGGGCTTGGAGGGATTGGGGATGGGGTGGTGTGTATTCTGCAACATTCTTTGTCAAGGAGGCTGGCTAAGGAAGCCCCATCCTGGAGACAAAACTCCTGGGAACAACAGCCAGGTGGCCTATAGAGGAACAGGCCTCACTCTGCCCCTCCCCCTGCCTGCTGGCCTCTGACATAATCCAGGACCCCTGGGCCAGGCTCAGAGCTCAATCATTGACTGAGCAGCTTGCTGAAAGGATTTGTTTTCGGCTACAGCTAGGAATGCCAGGAAAACATGCAAACAATCATCTGGGATTAGCTAGTCAGAAAGGGGAGGGTATAACAAAAGAAATAGTATTTTTTAAAGTGTTTAACTTAAATTAATTAATTAACATATAGTGTGTTATTAGTTTCAGGGGTAGAATTTATTGATTCCTCAGTTGCATAGAACACCCAGTGCTCATTCCATCACGTGCCCTCCTTAATGCCCATCCCCCAGTGACCCCCCCCCCACCTCCCCTCCATCAACCTTCAGTTGGTTTTCTAGAGTTAAGAGTCCCTATGGTTTGTCTCCCTCTCTGTTTTTAATTGTTGAAGGTGGAATTTATATTCTCTCTAGTCTTCTGTATGTTTGAAAATCTTTTTCTAAATTTTTGAAGCAGACATTATGCATCGTACCACTTCATCTGTAAATATTTTAACATGAACCCCTAAAAAGGAGGTCTTGCAATGAATAATAAACACAATGCTCTTATCACCTTAAAAAGACTAAAAACAGGGCAGCCCGGGTGGCTCAGCAGTTTAGCGCCGCCTTCAGCCGAGGGTGTGATCCTGGAGTCCCGGATCGAGTCCCAAGTCAGGCTCCCTGCATGGAGCCTGCTTCTCCCTCTGCCTGTGTCTTCTGCCTCTCATGAATAAATGAATAAAATCTTTAAAAAAAAAGACTAAGAACAATTTTTCAATACAATCAAACGTCCAGGCTGTGTTTGCATTTCCCTGATTGTCATGTGAAATTTTTAAGTGTGTTCTTTACATCAGGATCCACTTAGAGGCCTTCTATTAAGATTGACTTTTCACTTAAGTCTCTTTTGATTCGTAAGTTCTTCCTTTATCTTTTATTTGCTCAGAGTATTTTGTTGAAGAAATCACATGGCTGATACTATAAAGTTTCCTACACTGTGACCATTCTATTTTCATCCTCAGGTATCCTATAGTTTTCCTCTGCCTCCTGTATTTGCTCGAAATTGGCAGTGAGACCTTCGGGGTGACTAGGATTTTTGGCATGGCTGCTTCCTCGGTACTGTGTTCTTCTACCACAGGGAGCGTGATGTCTGGGTATCTTTTTTTCATGTGAGCAGCTAATGATATTCATTACCTAGATCTACTAATTCATTAGATTGGGAAGGACTGATGTTCAAATTCAATCATCTCTTATTTTTAAGCTGGACTGCTTCTATAAAGAGAAGATTCCCCCTATCAATTGTGTGGTGACTTTGAGGTCTTGGTTGTAAAAGCAGGATAAGTGCTTGATGCTTCCCTTCTATGTATGTATCATTTACCATGATTTGGTTTCCCAGCTTTTTCCACAAGTAACCACTGAGTTTGTGTGCATGTGTGTGTGTTTGATATTATTATGATCCCATGATTTAAACATATTTGATTTCTTTCAATTTATGAGATAGTAGAAAGACAATAGTCTTTCCTGATGCCCAAATTACACCATCTTTGGCCAATGGAAGTTACTGGAATGGGCTCCTGAGTCCTTCTGATATACTCTATTAATCTTTGATAGCTTACTGTATCTGTATGAAAGGATATTCCAAGCTCATTGTACATCTCTTGACTCAGAATTGTCCGTTTCTATAAGGAATCCTGGTTTCTTTCAGTAAGAAGTGGTATTTAGACACCACAATCTGGATCTAGGGGGTGCTCATTGTATTGGACTATTTACATTTCCAGATCTTTTTAGTGAACACAACTATAAAATATATACTTTATTTTAAAAAACATAAGATACATTATAAGTTCATGGTGATATTTCCAATTCAAATTTGACCAGAGGCTTAATACTTCATTGGTCTTACTCTGTGATTTCTTTTAACCATGTTGAAAATCTCAGCTTTGAGAACTCGAGCATAGTTACTCACTTGATTTATCTTTTATTACACACACAATGGGCTCAGAAGAATAACAACTTTATGGTCATCAAAAATGATTTAAGATTTTGGAGGGCATTTCTTTTTGCCTTTAGATTATATCCCACTAAGAATGTGTATTCAATTACTAAGCTTTAATATCATTTGAAGTAGTTTCTCTCTGTGTGGTTGTTACCAGCTAAATACAAATTAGGTTCATTGATTTTAATTTTGGGGATTGTTCTTTGATTTATTCAATTTTGGTTTTTAATCATGAAAATGCATTTTTTTATAAAGAAGATTTTCTTTAAGATTTTATTAAAGAGAGAGAGAGAGAGAGAGAGAGAGAGAGAATGTACAATCATGGGGAGAGGCAGAGGTAGAGGGTTATACAGACTCCCCACTCAGTGGGGAGCCTGACCTGGGGCTCAATCCCAGGACCCTGAGATCATGACCTGAGCTGAAGTCAGACACTTAATCAACTGAGCCACCCAGGTGCCGCATGAAAATGCATTTTTGATGGTTTCATACTCAAACCCAAAGACAAGGGATGTTCAAAGGCTGACTTCTCGTGTCTCTTTCACCTTATTCCCCCTTCCTTCCCTCCACTGTGGGCAACCATTTCTAAAAGTATGCTTTTTCTTTTCATTATTTTCTATACATAAGCAAATACACACACCCATTTAGCATTCCCCTTTTTTCTTAGGCTTACCTCCAGAGAACCTGCTGTAGTAGGTCTAGGCTAGAGCCTAGGAATTTGTGTTTTATTCCTCTTGGCCTTTCCAAGGGATTCTGGTGCAGTTGTCCATGGGCCACAGGTAGGAAACATAACTCTAAAGATTTGGAGTGGTAGGGGAACTCAAGGCAGTGGCTGTGGGCGAGTGGTGGGGAGTATGCTTGAGTAAAAGTGCTGTGACAGGCAATGGCAAATACCAAGTGGACAGGGTGATGAGTCCAGTCTGCCCAAGTTGGGAAGAGTATTTCACTGCTGATATTGTTTTTTTTTCTTTTTTTAAAAGATTTTATTTATTTATATTATTTATTCATGAGAGAGAGAGAGAGAGAGAGAGAGAGAGAGGCAGAGACACAGGCAGAGGGAGAAGCAGGCTCCATGCAGGGAGTCCAATGCGGAACTCCATCCGGGATTCCAGGATCATGTCCTGGGCTGAAGGCAGGTGCTAAACTGCTGAGCCACCCAGGGATCCCCACTGCTGACATTGTTGAGAATTCCCAGTGCATAGAGATGACACACAGGCTGTGTGGGTATGTGTCTGCACCTGCAGAGGGGCTTTCTCAGGGAAGCTGGGATGAAGAACTGGGGTGCTGGGGAGAAGCAACAGATGCTTGACTTACTTATCTTTCATAACCAGGTAATAGGGAGCTATGGGTGGTTCTTGAGCAATAAGGAGAAGTATAGTCAGGTCAAAATTTTCTCCTTGGTCTCTCCTTCCACTTACTATTTTTGAGGACAAGAAAACAAATGTGATCTACTCTTCCTTGTCCCAAAGGGACTTTCTAGAGTCTTATGTTGGACTCTAAAACCACTTACACTTTGTTCCTTTTCTCTTTGGTCTTTAAACACACACACACACACACACACACACCTTGTGCTGCTTTCCTGGCAGAGCCACATCAGGGCCATTAATTAACTCAAGAATCCTTTTAAAGAAAGATTAAGAAGAAACAGGCAGGAGCAGGGAGTGGCAAGACTCCATTCCCAGAGGGAAAGAGAATACGTTTCTGGGGGAGAAAGAGAAAGCAAAGGGGCAAAGGATGGGGCTGCCTCTCCATTCTCTGTGGCTTTTCTTAGGGCTGCCAGCAGGCCTGAAGTGGGGCGAGCTGGTCAGAATGTGAGGCCTGTATCCTTTTGGCTGAAGGCAGTGTTGGGCCTGTCAGGCGACAGCCACATGCTTTACAGTCCCAGCTCTATCCTCACGAATGCTCTCAACGTCAGTGGCACCATCTGTAAGAGGGGGGAAATGCTGTTTCCAAAGGTTCAAGAGGAAAGTGTTAAGTGTACTTGGCTAATTAGCTCCTAGGAAAGGTTTAGGCAGTGAGAGCCAAGGGCTGCTGTGAGGCTGGGGAGCTGGAGGAGAGTGGCTGACAGGTTTCTGTTCCCTGGTTAGGATTCTGGGCTGTTCTGGGCATCTTCGTTTTAAGACGTTACTCAATTGCAAATGGGTTCAGGGCAAGGGCTGCATTTTATAAACCTTTGCACTTCCTGGGACTCTCAGAACACCTTGCACATTGTGTGCTTCCAGGAATAGTTACTGGGAGATTGGTCAGGCTGGGCATTCCCTGCACCCAGGATCCCTGGGTCAGCACTGGGTCCTACTCCTTTCTGGGTCCCTGGCACCTCCCGGGAGCAGGTGGGAGGTGCTCTATAAACACGCCTGCATTTCTGTGGAAGTACTTGTTTGCTTCAAACATTACTTTGCTTTCATCTGCTAATGCTTCTTGACTTCATTTCCCTCTCCTCCCCCAAAATCAAGGTTTTCTAACATGGACAATACAGAGCAGTATGAAGAAGTTACCCATAATCCCACATAAAGTTATTTTCTAAGGTAAAGCCTGCTTTTTTGCTAATGTACAATACTCTGTGAATACTGTATACATACACATATATGTACACATATAAATGTATATTTATGGCTGAAGAAATTTTATATATACATGTCTAAATGTTTATTTATTTATTAGGAATGATGCTTAATGACTGGTGTTTATTGACACCCCCCCCACCACCAAATTCTGTTCTTTGATATCTTAAATATTCTCCCATTTGAAGTGGGGCAGTCTGGCCCTGGGGGAGCCCTCATCCCCACCCCATCCTGCCTCTCTGATGAGGGGGATAAGGCATCGGTGAAGGGGCCAGAGAAGTGGGTGTTCTGGAAACATCGAGAGAAGGATGAAGTCATCTAAGCTAGAAACATTATGGAAGGCTTCCTGGAGGAAGTGGGATTGAGCCTGACCTGGAGGGATGGGAAGGGCTTCATTCTCTACGCATATGGGGACCTGGGAGTCATTCCCCAGTCGTGGTGGGTGTTACTGTGGTCTGGAGGCCCAGATGAGCTTCTGATTCCTCAGAGCTCCGGTGTTACCACAGTCCCCTTTAGAACAATGGTGTGGGGCAGGGGGTGGGGTGGCCAAAGCAGGGACTCTGGAATCTGACAGGCCTGTGCTCAAATGCTGGCCTTCTCTTCCGGTTATAGGAAGATGAGCAGGTGACATGGTGTCCATGTGGCCCACTGTGCCTGCAGGTGGGCAAATGGCAAACACCGGTGCCTGCTTCACACCGGAATGGTGTGAGTGACATGGATGCAGTGACAGCCTGGCTGCCTTGACTTGGACACAGTCTGGCACACAGTCAGTACAATAAATGCTGGTGGAGGGACACCTGGGGGGCTCAGCGGTTGAGCGTCTGCCTTCAGCTCAGCGTGTGATCCCGGGGTCCTGGGATGGAGTTCTGCATCAGGTTCCCTGCAGGGAGCCTGCTTCTCCCTCTGCCTACGTCTCTGCCTCTCTCTGTGTGTCTCTCATGAATAAATAAATAAATAAAACCTTAAAAAAAAATAAATGCCGGTGGAAACAAAGGCCCACAGAGCTGAAGGGCGCCCCTCTGTTCCTGAGTTAGCCCTGCTCCCCCATGCCCACCTTGCACGCAGGAGGCAGCCTTGGCGAGGCCGTCCTGGAGCAGTGGTTATGGCAGCTGTCTCTCCACGGCCCAGGCACACTTACTTCCCTTATGATGACTGAGAAGAACAATCTCCTTGGAGGTCAGGAAATGCCGAGAATGCCACAGGTCAGCTGTTAATGCTCAGTTCTCTCTCTTCCTCCTGCAGGGAGCTTTGAGCTGGACAGGGGAGACAATGCCTTCTGGTCTCTTCCCTGGCAGAGGAGCCTGGGGCCTCTTGGCACTCAAAGGGTGGCCAGGGTGTGAAACTCCACTCTCCTTCTGTTCTTGGTGTAGTGTCCCCCACCTTTTCCTGTTTGCCATTCCAGAGCATGGGACTGGCTCTTCTCCCAGCCTTCCTGCTACCTTGGGAATGGGTACCCAAGGGCTTGGCCAGGGTCATCCCAACTGCCTGCCCCCTCCCTTCTATGACTCATCAGGACCTTATTGCACATTAGTCCACCACCAATGGGGAGGGGAAAAGCAGGGGAAAAGTTGAGAACAGAGTCCTTGGTCCAGCCATGAATGACCCACATGCACAGCGCCCAGACATGCACCAGTCCTTTCTCATCATCTGGGAGCTCTAGATGCTCCCATGCCCACCAACCTGCACGACCCTTGGCCCCTGTGGGACGTGCTGGCCACTGTCTTCCTTTATCATGGCTCTGTATCCCATTGCCACTTGCCAGTACTATTTAGACCAAACTGAGTACCCATCACCAAAAATCTATTTCTATTGAAGCAGAAATGCGTAACAGTTCACATGCATATTTTCAACGTCTTCAGACCCATGTCTTTCATTTCATCTGATTCTCTCCATACCCTCCACGTTGTCTCCATTCCAGTTATGTTTACTGAGGGCATCTGCATGTTGCTCCATCCCTGAACTCAGCTGAGCTCTTCTCAGGGACTGGCTGGCCTCTGTGGGGTGGCCAGCCTGGGTGAGGCTTTGCTGTAAGGCTCTGTCCTCTGGAAACTCCCTGCAATTGACAAGACAAGACTTTTGTCTTAAAAGACCTTTTCCACTGTTGTTTAAAAAATCGTTTTTATTTTGAAATAATCATAGATGCGTAGGAAACTGCAAAAATAGTACAGCGACATCTGTGTATCCTTCACTCAAGTTTCCCTAAGGACAATGTCTTGCATAACTGTAGCATCTCCCTGAAGCCAGGAAATAGACACGGGTCACAATTTGACCAATTTGTCAGATGGCACTATTTTTATATATTGTGTGTGCATGTGTGCATGTGTGTGACTGTATCTGTACAATTTTTACCACAAGTATATGTTCATGTAACCCTCACCATCAAGATCCAGAACTCTTCCATCCGCGCGGCCACTCACCCTCTGCATCCCTCACCCCTGACGACCATTACTCTGCTCTCCATCACAGTCATTTTGCCATTTTAAAAATGCTATGCAAACAGTCATATAATATATACTTTAGAAATTGTGTTTACTTAACATATATATTTGTGTGTATATCGGTCCCCAACTTATAATAGTTGTGACTTTTTCGATGTTTACAATGCTGCAAAAGTGATACTCATTCAATAGAAACTATACCTCGAATTTTAAATTTTGGTCTTGTCTTGGGCTGGCTCCATGCACTATGATGCTCTCTCATGATGCTGGGCAGCTACCCAGTCATAAGGGTTGACAACTGATACACTTACAACCACTTTACCCAAACAGCCGTTCTGATTGTCACTTCCAGTACCGTAGTCCATAAGTTACGTGAGAGAGTCTACACTGTATTATAAATAGGCTTTCTGTTAGATGACTCTGCCCGACTCTGGGCTTGTGTAAGTGTTCTGAGCACGCATGAGGTAGGCAAGGCTGAGCTATGGTGGTTAGCAGGTTAGGTGGATTAAAGGCATTTTCAACTTAGATATTTCCAACTTACTGGTATATAACCCTCATCATAAGAAGAGGATCTGTATATAAAGTGAAAATTTAAACAGAACTAGAGGTCATACCTGGTTTCCCTCTTATCTGGTCCTCCCTCCAAGGGCAACACTGATAATAGTTTTTTGGGTTTCCCTTTAAAATTTTTTTTAAAAAGATTTTTATTTATTTATTTGAGAGAGAGAAAGAGAGCACAAGTGGGGGGACGAGCAGAGGGAGAGGGAGAAGCAGACTCCCCACTGAGTGTGGAGCCTGACGCTGGGTTTGATCTCATGACCTTGAGATCACGACCTGAGGGGAAATCAAGAGTCGGACGCTTAACCAATTGAGCCACCCAGGCACCCCTCCTTTTAAACTTTTTTATACAAATACAGACACACAAGTCCTCTTCTGCAAAACTGCAAAATATCCCCAATTCTTAGTCCCTTAGATTATATTTATACACAACTTAGAAGGTTAGATGAAGGCGGTGAACTGCGCCCTCCTGTCCAGCATCAAATCCGTAAACATCAACCACTTGTCACCACGTGCCCAGCTCCCACCTCGTGCAAGCCTGGACGTCTCCTGCCCGGACAAGGAGAAGCTCGTCACTGCACTCGGCCTCCTCCGTGTCTCTCCTGCAGTGCTTCTCAACCAGGTGCTCTGCCCACCAGGGGACACTGGGGGAGGTGTGCAGACATTTTTGGTTGTCACACCTCGGGGGAAAGGGTCCTTCTGGCATCTGGTGGGTAGAGGCCCGGGATGCTTCTCAACATCGTAGAATGCACAGCGGAGCGCCCACGGAAAGGCTCGCCCGGCCCACGGCGTCAGTAGTGCTGCCGTCGGAAGCTCTGCTCAGCGCCTAATCTCCCTGGGCCAGCATCCAGGCCGATCTCCTGCTCAAAACCCTCAGTATCTTTCTTCCCAGCTCTCTTGGCATAAAATCCAAAATGCTCCCAGCACCTGCAACATCCGTGGTGATCCCTGACTTCACCTCTCCCACGACTCCAGTCCAGCGTCACCACCATTCCCTGGGCACATCGTCAAAGAGGCCAAGCACGCCCCGACCTCTGCCCTCCTTCCTGACCTGGAATATGCTTCCCCACGCGGCTGCATGTCGGGCTCCTCTGCTGCACCCACAGCCCTGCTCCGGCGTCCTCTCTGGAGGGCCCCCCCGGACCACCTCATCTAAGAACGCCGTCTTCCCTTTGCCCTGCCCTGTCGCCCCCCGCGTTTGATGTTTATTTGATTGATTGTTTTCATTGACTTGCTTTCCCCGTTACAATGTGAACTCCTGTGTGTTTTGTTCGCTAACTCACTGACACCCTAGACAAGCACCTGGCATGGCGTAGACCCCCGACAGTGCCTGTTCAAGTTTGCTGAGCACCTCACATGTGCCGTCTTGTACATTCCTCAGAACAGCTCCAAAGGCCAGTCCATATGCCCAGCTCAGAGTAGGTGAGGATAAAGCTGAGATGCAGGAGGTCTGTGGTCCCCAAATCCATGCCACATACCACCCCCGAACACACCTAGGACTTGTCACCCTGCTCTTTAAAGCATTTCTGTACATCTGTAGCCACTCCACAGTTTTTGCTGGTGACTTTTCATATGCCTGCTGTGTTTGCTTTCTGACCTGGAGCCCTTCCTGTTTTCATTTCATCCTGCCATCTGGGCCTGACACTGGGGGCCCTCCTCTCAGGTGGAGGAACGCGGAATTTGCTCTACTCATGCAGGTCCCTTGTTGCCATTACACAGAATGTTTAAAGGAGCTGCCCCACCCCAGGGCTTAGGAATGCTGCGCAAAACAAGCCTTGTCCTAGTGTTCAGAGAGCCAGAGGACAGACACTCAGATGGACAGTCACCTCTCACCAATCACAGAGGACAGCTATGGCCATTGGGTCTTGGAAGTGGCAGGTCCCAGCCCTGGGGCTGTAAGTGGGGTCGTCGGTCCATATTCTGGACCATGTCTGAACTGTCAGCTCAGACAGCCTAGGTGCAGGCAGTCTGGGGCCCGCCCTGTAGATCTGTGCATTCTCTGCCGGCCTTGGTACGGTGCCTGATGACAATGGTTGCTGCCACTTACCGAGACCCAGTGAGCTCCATATTGGGAGTCAGAGGACCTGACCCCATGGCCAGCTGAGCCACCCTAGCTTCAATCCCTCGCACTTTCTGTTTCCTTACCTATTGAATTAAAACAGCTCAGTTATCCATCACAAGGTCTCTGGGGTATTTGCATGAGACAATATGTGTTTTTTATTTTTTAAATTGAGGCATAATTTAATAAAATTTGCCTCCTTTTAGTGCACAGTTTCATAAGTTTTAGGTAACCACCACCATCACAATTGAGATATAGAATATTTTTGTCACCTCAAAATTTTTCTCATGCCTCTCTGTAGTTAAACCCTTCCCCTAGCCTAGACCTAATGACCCATCTTATTTCTGACCCTGTCACTTCACCTTTTCCAGAGTGTCATATAAGTGAAGTCATCCAGTGTGTGTAGCCTTTGGAGTCTGTCTTCTTTCAAGCACACTGCATTTCAGAATAACCATATTTCTGCATCTGTCAGTAGGTAGTTCCCTTTTCCTGCTCAGTAGCGTTCATTCCATTCATTATGTGACTGTCTCATAGCTGGCCATTGACCCATTGAAGGGCATCTGGTTGTTTCCTGAACCTGGCGATTGTGAATAGAGCTGCTGTAAACTTTCATGTTTGGGTTTTGGGGTGAGCATAGGTTTCATCTCTCTAGGGTAATGAGGAGGACCACTGGGTCATGCAGTCGATGCATGTCTAACTTTGTCAGAAACTACCAATCTCTTGCCCGTGGTGGAGCGTACCATTTTGCATTCCCACAGTAGCGTAGACGAGTCCTAGTTTCTCTGCATCTTTGCCAGCACTAGGTTTTTTGTTTTGTTTTAGCCATTCTAATAAGTGTGTACTGGGAAGTTATTCCCTTTCTGTCAATCAGTAGTTCCCAGTTTTTGAGGGAAATGCGGAAAAGCAGGTGGGAAACAGGGCTCTAGAGTCGAAACCCCTGCGTTCAAATTTGAACTAGATTATTTACTAGCAAATTTTCAGCTTTCTTATAGTGAAGCTGTTGAAGGA
This sequence comes from Nyctereutes procyonoides, assembly GCF_905146905.1. Lineage (NCBI taxonomy): Eukaryota > Metazoa > Chordata > Mammalia > Carnivora > Canidae > Nyctereutes > Nyctereutes procyonoides. The sequence goes on along the minus strand of NW_026575000.1, from coordinate 100,840 downwards.
TTTAAGTATTATAATGAATTATAAGTGCTTAGCTTTTCTGAAGATGAGCCACTATTATTACTAGAATAATACCTGATTTCTGGTCCCCCCAACAAGCATCAAGGAAGGTGTTATCATACTCCTTTTATAGATGGACATTGAAGCTCAGTTGAAAGACCCCATTTCCCCGTCTCCCTAGCATATAGTTATAGACATAGAATAAGTTCTGGACAATGAGATGCAAGCCTAAATGTCACATAGGGCTTCTGGAAAGTCTTCCTTAGTGGAAATAAGGCACAACCTTTTTCTTTTCCTCCTCCTGCAGACTTGTTGGCTGTATCTCCAGCAGCCTTTTTGAGCCATGAAGTGATCTTTAAAATATAAACGAGTATTGAGGACAGAAACACAGGAATGTGGATCCCTGATGGCATCATGAAAACATCATATTAGCTCCATACTGCCTATCCTTAGACTTCTGCAAGAAAAATTAACTTCTACCTTGTGTATGCCAAAAACAAAAACAAAGACACAAAACTTAGTGGCTTCCAACACCAAGCATTTACTCTCATGATCACAGTTCTGCAGCTGATTAGAGTTTAGCTGATTCTTGTTGAGCTTGACTGTGTCTTTGGCCCAGGCTATCAGGCTGGCCGGATTTTGCTCTAAGCTGATAGTTGGATTTAGGTCTTCTACACATGTCTCCCATTGTTTTGGGACCAGTCCTTTATGACAATGTCAGAAGTGCTAGAGCACAAGCTTAATTTCACAGACACATTAAAAACTACTACTTGCACCCTGCATGTTAACACGCCCTTGGCCGAAGCTGTTGGCCAAATCCATTATCAGTGGGTGGAGGAATATATCCTCTTTATGCTGAGAGCAACCCCAAGTCAAATGGCAAAGAGAGTGGACATGGGAGGTGTGGAAAGTTGGGAATGATGATACCATGCGCTATAGCCACTGAGGTATTACCACTGGGTCTGCAATTTTTCAAGATGGCAAAGACATGGTGATAGATGTGGGATAGAATTCTTGAAAAATTCACGTGGAAAGCATTTTAAAGGAAAATGTTGGGACTTCTTCATTCAAAAAGCAAAATATCACTTCCTTCACCAAGACAGAAAGCTAATGCAGAAGCAGGAAGATCTAACTTTAGATTTCTGGCCAGATAGGTAGTTGATGAACTTCTTAAGGTAAGGCTTGTATGTGATTGTATTTTATTTTTATTTTTTGAGTATCATCCCCAATACCTGGCACAGCTCTTGGCATAGAGCTGGAGCCAAATAAATATTCATGCATTTATTCATGGATATGTCTGAGTCTGACTTTTTTCACCAAAGATTCAGTAAGACCGTCATAAAGTTTATGTAGAATAGGATCTCTTAACTGTTGTAACTTTGACATTTGGGGCCAGATCATTGTTTGTTGTTGGGCTGTCTAGTGCATTGTAGAACATTTGGCAGCATCTCTGGCCTCTACCTACTAGCTACTGGTAGTACTCCTTCCACAGTTGAGACAACCAAAAATGTCCCAGACTTTGCCAAGTCACTCCTGATGTAAGGAACCTATAATGCCCGTTCTATCACAATTTGCAGAAAAAATATCTGAAGTACAGAAATTTAATTTAAATTAATAGAAATAGGGATTCCTGGGTGGCGCAGCGGTTTGGTGCTTGCCTTTGGCCCAGGGCGTGATCCTGGAGACCCGGGATTGAATCCCACATCAGGCTCCCAGTGCATGGAGCCTGCTTCTCCCTCTGCCTGTGTCTCTACCTCTCTCTCTCTCTCTCTCTCTCTCTCTCTCTCTCTCTGTGACTATCATAAATAAATAACAAAATAAAAAAATAAATTAATAGAAATAAATTGCATCAAGATAGTAGAATTGCATCTCTATATTTGCAGCTAAATATTATGTGCAATTTCTCACAGTTCTAAAATCAATTACCAGGGGCACTTGGGTGGCTCAGTAGTTGAGTGTCTGCCTTCAGCTCAGGTCATGATCCTGGAGTCCTGATTGGATCGAGTCCAGCATGAGGTTCCCCGCAGGGAGCCTGCTTCTCCCTCTGCCTATGTCTCAGCCTCTCTCTGTGTGTCTCTCGTGAATAAATAAATGAAATCTTAAAAATAAATAAATCCAAATAAATAAATAAATCCAAATAAATAAATAAATCCAGTACAGGGAAATTTAATGAACTGCAGACACCACTGCGTTGGTCACCAATTTTTCTGGTAAAGGCATAGGATTTTCCCTAGGTTGATAAAATTTCATTCTTTCCCTTGACAAATTTTTTGATGGTCTCCTATGGGCCAGGCCCTGGGGATCTAGCAGAAAATGGACCTCTTCATGGAGCTCATATCCTAGTGTGAGAGCAAATGATGAACATAGAAACACGTAAGTATGTAGTATAAACATTTTAGTTATAGGTGCTAGGAAGAAAATAAACAGGGAATGGCTTAGAGAGGGCAGACATTTCAGGAGGTGAATACCAGGCAGTGAGGAAGTGATTGTGAGAAGGAGGCAGAGAAGTAAAATCAGGCAGAAAAAGCAATTTTTCCTTTTCATATGGTGATGTGATGCAAGCTCCAGGACTTACCTTCTCTTTACCCCTCCCTTCTTCCTCGCTTCCTTTCAAAATACCAACTAAGATGACCAAAGTCAAGAGAAATCTATCAAAGCCCTTTGTCTCCAAATTTTCATCAAGCAGGCTCTGTCTGGCCAAGTCACCTCCCACCTGTGGGCCTCAGTTTCTCTATGTGTACAATGTAAAGGTTGATGCAGATACTCAGGAGCTTTTTTGGACAGAGTGCTGTTGGGTTATTGACCTGGATTTGAATCCTGACTCCACCATTCTCTGACAAAATAGCTGTGGAAAAGTGTGTTCACCTCTCTGAGACTCAGTTTCTTTGAAACAACCGTCTTGAGGTTGGATGAAATGCCTTGAGTCTAGCCTGGTAACTCTGATGCCCTGCACCTTTTATTTATATTTTTGAAGACTTTATTTATTTATTAATGAGAGACAGAGAGACAGAGAGAGACAGAGAGATAGAGAGACAGAGACAGAGACAGAGAGAGAGACAGGCAGAGAGAGAAGCAGGCTTCATGCAGGAAGCCTGATGTGAGACTCGATCCCAGAGTCCTGGGATTATGCCCTGAGCCAAAGGCAGACGCTCAACCACTGAGCCACTCCAGCGTTCCCCCTGCACCGTTTAAACTCCCAAGTGTTGAGATGGTGACTTTGAAAGGGCTTTGGGAAAAGCCAAGTAGCCTAGGTGCAGAGTCCTAGTCTTACTGCTATGATGACCCTAATCGTGAGCTTTTGTGATTATTCAGAAGGCTCCTCAAGGTTTCTGTAAACCCTCAGAACTACAAGATTTCACTGTGGACCACAGTGTCAGAAGATAAAAGAAAATCCAGGATTCCAGCACCTGGTGCATGTCCTTGGCATTTCTGAAAAATCAAACAAAATTATATGATAGTTAGAATGTCCTTTGAAAGGAAATGTGCTCTGGTCAGTTGGATTCTCCATGTGTTTGGATTCTAGGAAAGCAGGTATTTTCTGAGTGAAAAGCAAGGCCAACCAAGATGGCCAAGTCTGGATGTTCATAACGACTAGGCTCCTGCCAGAGGAGAACTTGATCTGCGGGTGTGAGGGTGCAGGTAAGTGCAGGGGAGACAGGAGCCGCCCAGAAGGGGGGGGAGGCTATCCTGACTGGCTATCTGGGTGGTCAGGACAGCTGGTGCCCCCACACCCGTTCTCCCTCTTCTTCTCTATCAGATCCCAGGTTCAGCTTGGGGCATCCTCCCCTTCCCAGACATCCTTGCATCTAGGAGTGATCACGTGACTTGGGTCTGGCCAGTGGTAAGAGGATGTGTGCTGATGGGGCGTCTGAGTAAAAAGTCCCTGACACAAGGGACCTGGCCAGCTGGTACACATCCATTAATTCCTCTACCCTTCCCCACTTGCCCTGTCTGGAGTGGCTGCCATGCCCGGAGGTGGAGCATCTGTCTTCCCAGCAGGAGGGAGAAGGCTACACAGTCAGGATGGCAGAGAGGAAAAGTGCATCCCAGTGGTGTGTGGGGTCACTGTGTTGGCCCTGGATTGCCCACTCCTGGACTTCTTGCCATATAAGAAAAAGTAAATCCCATTCAGTTTAGCCCCCTAATTGGTTCCTGCCCCCTCGGAGGGACTTAGCGCTGATAGATCAGTATGCCAGTGTTACCAACCCTGTGTTGAGCACCTGCCCCATTGTTTTACTCAGTACTCACAGTCCTCCTGGGGGAGCATATCTGAACCCTACTTGACAGATGAGGATACTGAGGCTCAGAGAGGTGCCCCCCACTCCTGCTCACAATTGTACAGGTAGTCAGTGGTAGGGATGGGGTTTGAACTCAGAGCTACCTGCTTCCCAGTGCTGCATGCCCCATCCTCACCCTGTAACTCTAACAGTAAATAGCATCATAGCCACAGAATTTACTGCAGGTCTGAAACCTGGCAGGCCACTTGCTAGTTGTGCTCAGTGCCTCTGAGCCTGACTTCCCTCCCCTGGACCTGGGGATGATAGCAGTACCCACCTTGTAAGGTGGTACTTACTTACTTGTAAGTGAGGACCACCAGCTGCCTGGCACAGAGTAGGCACTCATTGCATATAACCCCTTGACTTACTTTGGCTTCATGGCAGTTGATGCTGAGCTAAGTGCGTTTAAAACTGCTGCGTGGTCCTCTCAGACTCTTGCACTAGCCCCTCTGAAAAGGTATCATAGTTTCTCTTTCCAGGTGATGTAACTTGGAGAGGGTGAGTTTCACTCTGAACCTCAGTCTCTTCATCTGTAAAACAGGGGTGAGGATAGCACCTGCCTTATACGGATATGTTGGGATTGAATGAAATCAGGTAGAGGCCGAACTCAGCCCAGTGTCTAGCACAGAGTAAGCACTCAGTTAGTGTAGCTGGGCTTCTAATTTGTTATTCTTACCCAGCTTTGTGCTGGGCACACAAGCCATCTGCTTCATCACCAGAGGGGATTCCAAGGGTGGACATGAGGCCCAAATCAGGGCCAGATGGGCCTCTGCCCTGCGGTCAGCTTCTGTGTGGCCTTGCTGAGACGGAGTTCCCAGTGGTGAAGGCTGGCTAGGGGCCAGTCCAGGATAAAGCCATCACAGTTTTCTCCTGACCATGGGGATCAGCCAGGGTTCCATATCACAGACCTTTAGTCCTGGGAGGCAGAAGCCTATTTAGTCACAAGAAGGCCTATGCTCACAGATGCTCAGGACAGATAAAGAACCGGCTCTGTCCGGGCCCCACCAGCGGGGTTCTCCTGATTTATGGAGAAATACCACTGTGTGAGATGTGACCTTGCCCCGTTCCCTGCTGGCGTCTTCGGGGCTGGCCACCCCAGCTGTTGGGTCATCTTTCTGAAGGACAGTGGGGTGGGGGAGGGTCAAGTTACACACACACGCACACACACACAGAGTCCCATCTCTCTCACACGCACACTCACACTCATACTTGCCGTGAGGGATCTGGAGGGTTGTGAGGGCCTGCCTTGTCTCTGTGAGTTCCCAGCCCAGGGCAGTGCACGGGGTCGGGCATCTCTGCCACGCCTGCTGGTGGACCGCTAGACGCCTGGACGGCTGGCTGCTGGGTGGTGGAGTGAGTACTCATCCACGCACCGGCTCAGCCTCTGGATTGGGTGCCTACTGTATGCAGGCTCCGCTCCAGTTTTGGAGGAGATGAAGACTCTGCAGGGCCTGCTCTCAAAGGTCTGCCTGTCCAGCTGATGGATAAATGAGCAGAGGGAGAAAGAGGGCTGTGGCACTGTTTACCCCCACTTCCCTGGGGAGACTCCCACTCCTCCAGGAACAGAGCCAGGGTGAGCAACCAGGACAGTTGGCTGCTGCATCTCCTTGTTCTGGTCCCAAATGCAGGACAGAGACTCGGTGGTCCTATCTTGTGCTTGCATGAACCTGGAGTGGGTGCCTCCCTATAGGCTGTGCCTGGAGGTCTCAGCTTGCCTCACCCATGCCCTGGCCCAGATGCTCTTGTAGCCTTTGGAGAAGGTACTGGGCCTTCTCAAGAATCCTCATTGAGGGCTCCTGGCTGGCTCAGTTGGAAGAGCATGTGGCTCTTGACCTCAGGGTCATGAATTCAAGCCCCACATTGGGTGTAGAGATTACTAAAAAAATAAATAAATAAATTTAATTTTTAAAAAAAAAGAAAGAAGAATTGATCCAGGGCTGTGAGGAGACACGGTGGCTGCCCTGGGAGCTTCCACTGGAGTGTGGACAGAGCGGCCCGTCACGGCTACGGGGGCAGGTGGGCACCGATGCTCATGGGAGCTGGTATTGACATGTTGATGGTGTGTCAGGCTGTGCCAGATCAGCCTGGAGATTTGGCACAACATTTCATGGTGAGGACAGGTCCCCCCATCCTCAGATGAAGGGACAGATGCTAAGAGAGGGTGAGTGACTTGCCTGAGAGCCAACAGCAGGTAAGAGACAGGGCAGGGTTTAAGTCCTTCGGCCTGCTCTTTGCAAAATGAGGCACCAAGTGATAGTGTTATAGGGACGGCAAATGGCCAGAGGGGCCCAGGCCAGCTCTCCGAGGGCGGACTGGTGATATTTGGAAATGTGTTCCTTGAAGGTGAAGAAGTGGGAGAGAAAGCATTTTAGGTGAGAACACCACCTGCTCAGGCCGTGGAGGTGGGCTGAGCCTGCAGGACCCCGGGATCCTGCAGTGACAGGCTAAGGGTATGTAATCCAGTCCTCACTGTACAGATGCTATGAGATGAGGCTCAGAGAGGGACACTCATGGCTTAGGGCCACACCACACCACGATGGCAGAGCTGGGGCTCCGAGCAGTGTTTTTATACCAAGAGTCACAGCAAACAAAAGGAAGAAAAAAAAACCCAAAGCAATATTTCAGTCTACCAGGTAACAAACGAGTCACCCTAGTTATTTGGTGTCTTGTAGGCAAAACAAGTGGCCATGTGATTTCACCCTTCCCTGCACCCAATCTCACCTGACGCTCTCCCCTCTTTGCACCTCACCCCCTATGCGCGCACAGCGATGGCCAAGGCCCAGGGGAAAAAATGCTGGGGGAAAACCCTAGGCCACCACTGTCCTAAAGCCTGAAAGTCAAGTTGCCAAAACAAACTTCTTTTGTCTCTCTTCATTTTTCCGTGTTTAAATAATAATAATCTGAAAATGAAGTCATTGTGCTTACCTGTAGGCCTGCCAGTGGTGCCTGCTGGCGCCTCAAAGTGTGTCTGCCCGAGGCAGCTGTCTGGCTGGGCACTGCGGTGCATCTGCCTGGGGTCCCACTCTGGGAATCAGCCCCCCAGTCTGGCAGATCGCCCCCCTTCCCTCCCATGTCTCGTCAAAACTTATCCCTGCAGTGTGCCACTCTCCCAGGGTCCATTCCTCTGCTAAAGAATGGGTCATCTCTCCCCAAGGCCTTGCCCCTGGTGGGTGACTCCAAGCCTGTAAGACGGTCCCCTGCTAGAGACACAAGCGCCATCACCCGGGACAGAATTCTCCACCCCGAAGGACTGGAGGAGCCTCAAGCAGTGGAATTTGGGTCCTGGTGGCAGATGGGTAGGATATTGTTTATGGAGGAAGGGCAGTCGGAGCCATAGAAAGGCGTAGAAAGGCATTCCTTCTGCCCCTCCTCCCTCTTCCACGGTGGGCTGGGCAGGTGCCCTTGCTCTCAGCCTCCAGGGGCCACAGACAGACGTCCCTCACTGTGGCTGACTGTCCTGGCCGGCTCCCACTGTCTTCTCTACTCAGCAGTGACCTTCCAGAGACAGTCTCTAGGGATCTTATTTTTTTCTCCACCCCTGTGGGGAGGCCAGGGTCCCTGGCACACAGTAGGTGCTCCATGGTGCTCACACCTGGCCACCCTGTCCTCCCATCTGTGACTTTGGCAGTCACCTGTCGTGTTTCTTCCCACTTGGCCTCCGATGCTTCCAGGGGGGCGGGAGAGGCCGTGCTGAGGGTGGGCAGTCAGACAGCCTCATGGCTGTGGGCCACACAGTGAGCCTCTCTGGAGCCCTGCTCTTCATTGGCCTGATGGGAATAACGATGTGTCTGTCATCTCTTACGATGCCACGGTCATCCAAGGAGGTAAGGTGTGTAAAGGTCTCAGCAGAGCTCCAATTCACAGGAGGAGTTTAATGATGGAAGGTCTTCTGCTGTGTTTATTATCTTAGGAGGCAACAGAGCTAAGAATTATTGAGCATGTGCAGCGTGCCGGGCACCGTGCTGAGAGCTTTATACCTAATCGTGGGGCTGTGCAGTAGGTGGCTTTTCTGCCCTCCTTTTACAGGACAGAAAACTCAGCCTGAGTAAGTGGCCAAGTTGGATCTGAGTTCAGGATTATCCTCTTTCACATCCTGGAGGTACTTCCACGAAGTCTTTAAAGTCCCAGAACTAGGCCTTTGCTCGCTGGGCTGGACTGGGAATACAAATGCTCACCCTGCCATCAGTGTATGTTGGGGAGGATGGGGAAGGGACCAGCCCCACAGCCTTAGCCGAGGACAATACAGGCACAGATATGCATGCACACACACACATAGGAACACACACCTGCACGCATGTGTGGACGCACATGCCAGCACGCACAGATGCATACACATAAGCACAGACACATAGACACGCATGTGCATGTGCGTGCACTTGCATGCACATGGGAGGTGGAGCCTCCACAGAAGCAGAGGCCCCTGTCAGGCTGTCACACAGGCAAATGCTGATGCTATCTGGGTGGGCTGGGAGGGCGTCTGTCCTTGTTATCAGCCACCCGACTCTGGTGGGGAAGAGGGAGGAGGGTCACACATGGGTAGATGGAGTTGAAGTAGTGGGCTGGGGGGTGTCTGGCTGCTTCTAGAGGGTGGCGGCCCGGCTGACCATGGGGCCACAGGGGCCGCTGAGCTCTGTAAACAGGAGGCCCAGCTCAGACCTGATGGATTGGAAACTGCTGACCTTGTATCACTGAAACCGGTTGCTCACCTCTGACCTCTCTGGGGGCAGGAGGGCAAGCATGGGCTTAGGGGGTGAGGCTGACTCAGGGCAGGAAAGGAGCAGCCTGGAGATGCTTAGATGTGCCTAGGGTTCAATATCCTGACCTGTGGATGCATCTGGAGGTGTGTTCCCTTCCCTTGGTTCCCAGTAGCTTGGTCACCAAGCCCACCAACCTCTGATAACCAGCGCTATCCAATAGAACTTTCTACAATGATGGAAATGTTTTGCATCTCCACTGTCTAATGGGCAGCCAGAGTAGCTCCAGGGCTCTGGCAATGTCGCTGGTATAGCTGAAGGACTGAAATTTTAATTTGATTTAACTTAATTTAAATGTAAATGGCCACATAAGGTAGTGGGTACACACTGGGTAGTGCAGCTCTCTGTACCAGCAGGTGGGAGGGACAGAGGGCCTGAGTTCTGGGATGGGGCAGCGTGGGGCTTGAGTCCAGCTCATCTGCTGGATGTCTGTGACATACTCGTGCCCAGGGAAGTGTGACCCCCAAGACCCAACAGCAGTGTGAGAGGCCAGGGCAGCACAAGGGCCTCCAGTCACCTGCCTAGGCTTGAGTCTTGGGCTGTGGGCACGCCTGTGATTCCCCATCTGGAAAGTTGGGGCAAGTGTAGTGCAGACCTCTACTAAGTACCCTGAGGATTAACCAGCAGGTCAGCTATAAACAGGATATAAACAATATCAAGTTGAACAAATATGTGGCTACAGAGCCATAGCCTTGCAGGCAGACCCAGGCACCAGGATTCTCCAACTCTAGCTCACAGAGGTATCAAGGGGACAGACAGCTCTTGGGGAGTCTGAGCCAACGGCTCTAATGTCTTCTGCTTGGAAGTGGGTGTAGGGACAGGCTGAGTATGTGTGTGCAAGCTTAGCGTATAACAGGGATCCCTCCAAGCAAGGGGGCTCCGTTCATTCGGGGCCCTGTTTTCTTATTAGAGATAATATTCCTCCCAACTCTCAAAGCAAATCCTCAAGAAGGGGGAGAAAAATGTTAATGCTCTTTAATTAAAATTCTTTCCCAGGCCTGTTGGTCTAAGCAGGCAGGCCCCTGACCACTCAGAAACCTGCAGGTCTGAAGGAGCTGGTTCCTGGTGGGGCCCTGGGAGGCCCTGAAGAATCCTGGGGACTGAGTTTAGGATCTGGTTCACAGAGACTGTCCTGTATCCACGCCAGGGACACGAGCCAGGGTCCCTCCAGATTCACACTGCAAGCTCCTGTTCTTCCGTGACGGGAAGATATAACCCCGCTTGGTGCCCACAAGGAGCCAGCGTGCCACTGTTCTATCTCTTGGCCTTCCAGCCAACCTGCAGAGCAAGAACTTTTGTTACCAGTCTGTATTTTGCAGAGGAGGAGACTGGGGTTCAAAGTGGCGATGTAATGTAGCCAAGCCACAGAGTTGCAGGGCTAGGGTTCGTGCCCGGGTCTGCTGGACTTTCAGACCTGGGGTTTTCACCGCTCCAGGTTGCCTGGTGAACACAGCCTATAGTTCCTCACGGGCAAGCAACCATGAGAGGCCCTTGCTCAGACACAAGACACAGTGTCATAAACTGAGACCTTATTTTTTAGAACCGTCTCATCCAAGCGCACACTGCCCCTCCTCCATGGGTAAGACAATACTGCCTCCAGTGGTATCTGTCACACTCAGTGCCAGAACTTGCTTGGGTCTTCTTTGGGAACAAATGTCTGCATCTGCCAGTGAGCTAGTTCCTTTATCCCCACACCTTACTCGTGACAAACCAGTATTGCCCAGACTGACCCCCGCCCTCGACGGGTGAGTTTACTGAATTACATTTTGGTGCCATGCCAGCTGAATGCTTTGAGGATGCTATTCTCAAAGGAGCCTCAGAAACCTCACTGTTGCAGGGAACTTGTCAGCCCATGAGACCCACTGTATTGGGAACCATAATAGAAATTGCCTTCAGATCTCAAAGTCAGGAAAGCCTATGCTTCTGAACAGTCAGCTTATTGATATTTTGTGGGACCTGAGCACCTTGAAACTGGCCATTTTCCCTTTTTGCTTTGGCCACTAGGAAGCTCAGGATGACATTTGTAGCCACTCCTGCCTGGCATTATGTTGTGTGCATTTTATGACTGGCTGTGCTCTGTTTCAGCTTAAACTTTCTTTTGCTCCTTTCGCCATTTACTCACTTCATATTTTCTTGTTTACACACCTTTTAAAAATCACCTCAAATCCATTTGGGATGAGAGCAGGGTCAAAATAAATAGCAAGTGATGAGCGATTGCCCATGCCATTTACCAGATTAGATCTGGGATACTTTTGGTCATTTCTGAAAGTCAATTCCACTCTCAATCTGAAAATCTCCATGGGAATAGGTGCTTTGCCTGCCACGTGAAGAATGTGAAGTAAAAGACACACTTGAACATAGGATGTCTCAGGACTTTGCTGACAAATCATATGCTTAGTTTATAGTCGAATCTGGAATATCAGGTTGGGATGGGCAGTAGAAAGAGTCAAGACACTAGGTTCATAGTCTTTACTCTGGTGCCAGCTGACTGTGCAACGTGAGGGAAGGTGCTTCACCTCTCTGAGCTTTGTACCGCTGATATAGGGATGCAAACATGACCCTAAGCCCTGTTTAAACAGTTTATGTGCGATTTCTTTAAATTATCATTGAGGAGATGGAAGGGCTGGAAGGAGAGGCAAACTATGGCCTTGGGGTTTGGGTTGGACCATGGGGTCAGATTATGCCTCTGGGGTTGGGATCTGAATGATGTAGCCAATAGCAGGTCCCAGAATTTTGGAGTTCTGCTTCAGCCCGCAGGGTTTATGGTACCCTCTAGAAGTATCCCTCACTCACCAGAGTTGTCATAATCCCTGACAAAGATGTGTGGCACACTGGTGAGTGCTCAGCCCCCCATAGGGACAGTGGGTGACAGAAGGCTAAACTTTTTTTAATAATAAATTTACTTTTTATTGGTGTTCAATTTGCCAACATACAGAACAACACCCAGTGCTCATCCCGTCAAGTGCCCCCCTCAGTGACAGAAGGCTAAACTAATGGTACTCAGGATTAGTTAAGTGAGAAAGCTAAAGCCTAGCATATGAGAAAATTCCTAACCACACACGGCAGTTTTCTCCTTTCTGACAATCAGGGATATGTCAGGTCACATCCGCATTTTCTCCTGGGCCACCAGGAAGCTCAGAACAAAATTTCGACTTCAACTGTGATAATTTTATAGATTACTGTAACCTGGGTTTTTATGTTTCTATTTCTTATCCCCACTCTCTTATCCCCACTGTCTTCCTCCTCTCATTTAAATTTTCCTGGTTTTCGTTTGCTTTTCTAGTTCATATTTTTAAATTATACAAATAGTGCATAAATACATTCTACTTGGAAAAAAAAGAAAGAAATGGTAAGGAGGGCAAATCAACTCTTAGATCCTCTTAGGTTACTGTCCTAATCCCACTCTCCTTCCCGGGGGCAAGCGCTGTATTGACACATACACGTGTCTGAGAAAGGGCATCGTTGTCGTGGTTAACTGCACGTTTTCACAAGTGCTATAATCACGAGGTGTCACTCTGTGACTTGCTTTTATCTAATGGCATGTTTCGCAGCCCTGCCTTTGTCCAGTGAGAGGAGCTACCTCGGTGTCTTAAATGCAGCATGCTATTTCATTGTATAGTTTCACCACAGTTTATTAGGCCAGTCCCCTACTTGTGACATTTAGATTACGTCCCCTGCTTTTGCTGTTATAGCGCTGTCCTAAGCAAGGGTGTATATGCCTCTCTGCATGTGTGAAAAAGTGTTTCTTCTAGGTATGTATCAAGAAGTGGAATAGTTAAGTCTTGGTAAGTGAGATTTAAAATCTGAAACTCATCTTGCCAAATTGCCTCCTGGTGCGGATATACCTGCTGACGCGTCCCACACGCAGGGCATGCGAATGCCCATTTCCACATCTTCTTCCTACTGGCCGTCCTCACACTTCCTGATTTCTGCCCATTTCATGCAAGAGAAATAGTTGTGCGTTGTGGTGTTCATTTTCCCTTCCCTGGCTGCTAGCAAGGATAAGTCTCTTGTCAAATGTTTTCCTGTTTTGCTCATCGTGGTTCATATTCTTTGTCCATTTTTTATTGGGTTGGTGGTCTTCTGTGCTTGTTGTGGATTGATAGGAATTCTTCATGTATTCTGGATATTAATGCTGTATATAAACTAAATCTCCCTAGTCTTCTTAAAAAATATATTATTTACTTATTTATTTAGAGAGGGTGCAAGCAGTGGGGAGGAGGACAGAAGGAGAGAGAATCCCAAGCTGACTCCATGCTGAGCGCAGAAACCGACATGGGGCTTCTTCCCAGCACCCAGAGATCAAGACCTGAGTTGAAATCGAGAGTCAGATACTTAACCGACTGAGCCACCCAGGTATCCTCTCCCCCTGGTATTTTAAATTATTTTACGATTTATTAAACTTTGGTTATGGCGATTTCTTTTTTTAAAAAAATATTTTATTTACTTATTCATGACAGACACAGAGAGACAGAGACACAGACAGAGGGAGAAGCAGGTGCCCTGCAGGGAGCCCAGTGTGGAACTCGATCCCAGGACCCCGGGACCATGATCTGAGCTGAAGGCAGATGCTCAACCACTGAGCCATCCAGGTGTCCAGGTGATTTCTTTGACATACAGAAATTTCAAGTTTTTTTTAAAGGTATAATTAGTGTAACATTATATTAGCTTCAGGAGTACAAGGTAATGATTCAACGTTTGTAAATATTGCAAAATGGTCACCACAATAAATCCAGTTAACATCCATCATTGAACATAGTTATATATTTTTTTCTCATGATGAGAACTTTCAAAATCTACTCTTCTGGCTACTTTTAAATATGCAATGTGGTATTATTGATGAGAGCCACCATGCTGTACATTACATTCCCTTGACTTATTTTGCAACTGGAAATGTGTACCTTTTGATCCCCTTCACCCAGAAATCTCAATTTTTAAAAACCATTTTATTTATTTATTTACTTTGAGAGAGAGCATGCGGGGATGGGGGGGAGGGGAGGCGCAGAGGGAGAGGGAAGAGCAGACTGCGCTGAGTGTAGAGCCCAAGGTGGAGCTGGATCCCAGGACCCATGAACTCATGACCTGAGCTGAAATCAAGAGTAGGGTGCTTAAACAATTGAGCCACCCAAGCTCAATTTCAATTTTGATGCAATGAAGTGTGGCTGTCTTTTTCTTTGTGGCTTTTGCTTGGTGTGCCTCTTGACAAAGGCTTCCTTGCTATAAGATCATGAAGATGTATTTTCTTCTATTGGCTTCAAAGCTTTCAATTTTCTGAACTCATTGGCAGGTATGAGTTTAATTTTGTGAATGGTGGGAGGTTGGAATGAAGTGATTTTTAAAAATATAGGTAGCTATTTGCCCTGGCACCATTTACTGATCCAGGTGTTCCCTCACGGTGTGAAAGCCCTTACTTCAAGTATCTCATTCCTATATGAGAGTGGGCTTGTTCTGACTCCCTTTTGGGTTCCATTAATTTATGTATCCATTCTACTAATCCTGCTCTCCTCTCTGAACCCCCGACTTTCTGGACTTGATTATATTCTCTGGATTTTTATTTTTGTATTTATTGATTTTCCCCCCAATATACCCTTATATTGAAGTAAAAGTGACGTAACATAAAATTCACCATTTAAAATGCTTTAAAATATACTATGCAGTGGCTCTTAGTACATTTATATGGCCTTCATTGCCATCTAATGCCAGAACATTTTCATCACTCCAGAAAGAAACCCTGTACCCACTAGAGGAGAGGATTAAGCTTTGATCTGGGTTTTTGGTGTGCCTTGGATTCTGGCAAGTAGAGAAAGGGATTACAGGCTGAGAAAACAGTATGAAAAAAATATATAAAGGAAAGAAAGCCCAGGGTATGTCTGGGTGACTGGAGCACCATGGTCTAAAGACATGATCACTGAAGATTAAGATGAAAAAGCAGGATAAGACCATATTAGGTAGCCTTAAATGCTTCAAAAAGCTCACATATTTCTAAACATTTCATACTTTACTCCTGAAGCCAGTGCATCTTTAGGTAATGATACAAAAAGTAGGTATTTCCAACTACATTTCTCCCTCAGTATTCAAAAAGAAGTACAAAATAAGCTCTCTTCTTGTTCTTTTTCTAACCTTGCAGCTTTGAAATACATGGGCCAGGAAGAAAAAACTTTACATGCACTTTTTACCTGTCTGCTAGGATATAAGGATGAGAGGTTTGCCACGTAAGAGGCCTAAATTTCATTACTGTAATAAAACGGCCCAGATTGTGAATTTCTTGGTTTTGATATTCTCCATGTACCAGTTCCAGAAAGGTAGAACAGCTTGGCACCCTAAACATTAAGAAAACAAAAAATGAAATTTCAATTAAATTCTTGTCATACTACATCAAATAAAGACCTCTAAATAAGAAGCAATCCTAAGGCAGACTTCTAGCAAGCCACTTATTATTAATGCTTCCCAAACTTCTCTGCCTTCTTTCAGTACTCATGTTGTTAGGACTTAAGAAAGGCAGAACTGCCAAAACACTTAGCTTCAAGACTGGTCTCCAGTCAATGATGGCATCTATCTGGAGTATTACACAGAGAGAGCAGTGAAGCTTCTGGGCACAGAAAAAATTATATGGAGTGGGGGGGGGGGCAAGAGGGCGGAAGAGCAGGGTCCCCAAATCACCTGTCCCCACCAAATTACCTAGATAACCTTCAAATCATCCTGAAAATCTACGAATTCGGCCTGAGATGTAAAGAGAGACCAGCTGGAACGCTACAGTGAGAAGAGTTCGCGCTTCTATCAAGGTAGGAAGACGGGGAAAAAGAAATAAAGAGACAAAAGGCCTCCGAGGGGGAGGGGCCCCGCGAGGAGCCGGGCTGAGGCCGGGGCGAGTGTCCCCAGGACAGGAGAGCCCCGTCCCGGAGGAGCAGGAGCTGCACCAACCTTCCCGGGCGGAAAGGGGCTCGCAGGGAGCTGGGGCAGGACCCAGGAGGGCGGGGATGCCCTCGGGCTCCCGGGGACACTAACAGACACCTGCGCCCCGGGAGAGTGCGCCGAGCTCCCTAAGGGCTGCAGCGCGCACGGCGGGGCCGGAGCAGCTCGGAGGGGCTCGGGCGGCGGCTCCGCGGAGGGGGCTGCGGGGCGGGAGCGCGAATCCAACAGCGCAGGCCCCGGAGCACAGGGCGCCGGGACACAGCCCAGGATCCGGCCTCCCCCGGGACAGGCAGGGGCCGGGAGGGCCCAGGACAGCAAGGACGCTCCTGCCCCGAGCTGAGCAGATCAGCGGCCCCGCCCCGGAGCCTCCAGGCCCTGCAGACGGAGAGCCCCGTAGTTCCTGCGGAGGCTGAATCCAGGCTTCCAGAGTTGCCATAGCAACTGCGGCTGTTCCTCCTGGGGCCCCACGGGGTAAACCACCCCCGCTGAGCCCTTTTGTTGCCTTATTTTTACAGGTCCCTGGGTTAATCAATTAAGCATCACCTGCTTTCGGCTGGGGATCTTGGGGTCCTGGGAATGAGCCTCTCATTGGGCTCCCTTCCCAGCGGGAAGCCTGCTTCTCCCTCTCCCCGCTGCTTGTCCTTTCTCACTATCTTTCTCAAATACAGTCTTAAAATATTTGGGATCCCTGGGTGGCGCAGCGGTTTGGCGCCTGCCTTTGGCCCAGGGCGCGATCCTGGAGACCCGGGATCGAATCCCACATCGGGCTCCCGGTGCATGGAGCCTGCTTCTCCCTCTGCCTGTGTCTCTGCCTCTCTCTCTTTCTCTCTCTGTGACTATCATAAATAAATAAAAATTTAAAAAAAAGACTCAAGTCTAAAAATAAGACTTGAAAGGTGAAAGCCCTGTTTCATGAGCTGCAGAATGGATGTATTAGCAGCCAAGAAACAACATGAACCTCATTGGCCATCAGAGCTCTTGGGTGACCAGGTGTATTGTCAATGAGCAGTCATATGGGAAAGGAAATCTTTTGAGCAGTAGGACTCAACAGTGGACTTAAAATATTCAGTAAACCATGTTGTAACCAGACCATGTTGTAAACAGACGTGCTGTCATGCAGGCTGTTCCATTTATAGAGTATAAGCAGAGTACATTTAGCATAATTCTTAAGGGCCCTAGAATTTTCAGAATGTTGAATGAATATTGGCTTCAGCTTAAAGTCACCAGTGACATTATCCACTAACATTAGCCTGTTCTTTGAAGCTCTGAAGCCAGGCCTGACTTCTCACTAGCTATGAAAGTCATAGATGGCATCTTCCAGTAGAGGCCTGTTTCATCTACATTGAAAATACGTGGTTTGCAAATATTTTTCCCCACTTTGGTTTTTCTTTTTATCCTTTGTTTTGCTTTATTTTTATGCTCCTAAGATTTTTTTATGGAGCAATAGTTCTTGATTTTAATGAAATCCAACTTATAGATTTTTCCTTTTAGGGATCCTGCTTTTTTGGGTGGGGGTAGGGGTGGAATCCTGCTTTTGTGTCAACTCTTGAGAATTATTTGCTTACCTTTAGATTTTTTTTTAATTTTATGTATTCATGAAGAGACCGACAGAGCTCCCCAGAGGGGAGCCTGCTTCTCCCTCTGCCTGTGTCTCTGCCTCTGTGTGTGTGTGTCTCATGAATAAATAAGAATCTAAAGAAGAAAAAAACAGGCTCCCTTCTGGGAGCCCGATGAGGGACTTGATCCCAGGACCCTAGGATCACGACCAGCTCAACCACTGAGCCACCCAGGCGTTCCCTACCCCTAGATCTTTAAGATGTTTTCTGATGTTTAGTTTTGTTTTAAATTTAAGTCCATGATTCTCGTTTTCAGTTAATTTTTGGATAAGGTATTAAGCAGAGTGTTTTTTTTGTTTTGTTGTTGTTGTTTTTTTGCGTATAGATTTCCAACTGCTCTAGCAGCATTTATTGAAAGGCCATCTTTCTTCCATTGAATTCCACACCTTTGTCAAAAATCAAACTCCTTGTGTCATTATTGTGGTCAAAATACCATAATATTGTGCAGCCATCAGCATATCCTACCTACCTCGTATAAGTGTAATCGTATAATTGTCCTTTTATGTCTAGTTTATTTCGTTTAACATGTTTTCCAGTTCAAACATTGTAGCATGTATAGACCACAATTAGCTTATTGAATCTTTTAGGGATCCTTTTGGGAGGCTTCCTACAACACCTCTGCTTATTCCTCTTTGGCTAGCATTCAATCCTGTAGCCATACTAATCATAAGAGTGGTTTGGAAACATATATTGAGCTGAGGGTGCAATATGCCAAGCAAAAAATTAAAGTTTTACCAAAGGAGACAGAAAATTGACATGAAAAGCAACTCTTAGTCTGTCACAAATGCATTAAAGAATATTTGAATGGTATCGAAAGGAGTTACCTGGATATCAGAATAGAATTCAGCACTCAGGATAGTGAATTCTGGAATCCTTTTCCTCTTCCTTGGTATTCCACTTTTTACAATTTTATTTCAATTTTAATTTAATTTTTTAAAAGATCTTATAAGATACAGAAGCAAAGACCTAGGAAGAGGGAGAAGCAGGCTGTCTGTGGGGAGCCTGATACAGGGCTCGATCCCAGAACCCCAGGATCATGACCTGAGCCAAAGGCAGACAGTCAACCACTGAGCCACCCAGGTGCCCTATTCTACTTTTTAAAAATAAAGATTTAAGTAATCTCTGCCCAACCTGGGGCTTGAACTCATGACCCTGAGATCAAGAGTCCCATGTCCTTCTGATGGCACCAACCAGGTGCCCCTCAGTTTTGAGTTATTAAGGCTCATCTTCATGCCCCAATTTCTGTGAATGAAAAAAAGCTGTTTAGTTCGTTTATCTTTAAGGACACAGAGAAGATTTTAAAAGAAATAATTACCCTAAGGAGGATTTGTTCAACCCACATTCAGAAACAACAAAACAGCAGTACTCCAAATTGTTCATTAGACTGCACAAGATCCCACTGTTTCTAAAACATCAAAGAAATATAACTGAAGAAAATTAACACTTCTCAGATAGTCCAGGTTTATCTTTGTGTTTGAGTAGTGCACTCTGGACAGTACTGCGTGAAGGAGGACAGAAAGTACCAGGTGAGCTGTGTTTGAATATAAGTCCTCAACTTTTACCTAAGGCTCTTTCCTGCCATTTTGGAGGCTGTAGTGATGCTGGCGAAAGTACTTCTAAGGCCATTTTTGCTGACTATACTGGTGTCTCTGAAACCAAAGGAATCACACAGCTCTTCTTAAAATTGAAGGTAAAAAGGAAAAAAAAATTGACGGTGGGGCACCCAGGTGGTCCAGTCATTGAGTCTGCCTTCAGCTCAGGTCCTGATCCAGGGGTCCCAGGATCAAGTCGCACATCAAGGGAGCCTGCTTCTGCCTCTGCATATGTCTCTGACTCTTTCTCTGTGTCTCTCATGAATAGATAAAATCTTTAAAGAAAATTGAAGGTGTTTATGTTAGAGATGAAACTGAATTCTATCTAGGTGAGAGACATGCTTAAATACATGCAAAGCAAAGAACACAGTAACTCCTGGTGGCAAACTGAACAAAACCAGAATAATTTGGGGAGAGGTAACAGGCATGGGACAGTGGCATGGTTTATGCCAAATTCCTGCTAAGACCACTGAACACAGTGGATGTGATGCTGTACCCCTCGAGAATTTAAACATTAAAAACTAAAAGTATGGATTTGTAAAAGAAAAAATATGAGATGGATGAAAATCATATTTCTTGGTAATAAATTCCTGTTTTAACTTGCTACCAGAATAAAGTTTAATTTTCTTGAACTATTAAGTTCTCTTGTGAAACAGCATAATGAATAAGTTACTCTTGCCCTTTTTTGCCCTGCAGACAAGGATTGGTGCTGGATTGACTGATTGATTGGCACAGAGAGAGAGGCAGAGACACAGGCAGAGGGAGAACCAGGCTCCATGCAGGGAGCCCTATGTGGGACTCGATCCCGGGTCTCCAGGATCACACCCCAGGCTGCAGGCAGCGCCAAACCGCTGCACCACCGGGGCTGCCCTGGTGCTGGATTTAATGTTCAAGCATCACTGGCTAGAGATAGAATATTTGCTTTTATCTCTTTCAAGGTAAAAATATTCTACTTAAACTGGTTTATTGCATATATATGACTTATTTGAAACCACCTCAAGGGATCCCTGGGTGGCTCAGCGGTTTAGCGCCTGCATTCAGCCCAGGACGTGATCCTAAATTTCCTTCTCAGGAAAGGAAAAGCAACTCTAGGGGAAAACCTTGTATGTAGTTCACATATCTCAATCCCCAAAACCTTCTTAAAATCTTTAAATTCTTTTTACCTCTCAACCTGAGAAGACAGAATCGGTAAGGTGTTGAGAGCTGCACATTGTAAAGCTAAGACAGATGATAAACAGCCAGTAGTTCTCCCCTTGGGGCCATCCTCCTCTCCCCAGTTTGGCAAATAAGGGAGCGTTACTGACATCTAGTGGGTAGAGGGGGTAAAAGCCCGGTATGCTGACCGCGTGGAGAGAGCCCCCAAAGCAAAAGGTCAATAGTGTTGACCATGTTTTCCAGTGTCTTCAAGTCCAGAATTTATATATATATATATAAATATAAATATATAGGGATCCCTGGGTGGCGCAGCGGATTGGCGCCTGCCTTTGGCCCAGTGCGCGATCCTGGAGACCCGGGATCGAATCCCACATCGTGCTCCCGGTGCATGGAGCCTGCTTCTCCCTCTGCCTATGTCTCTGCCTCTCTCCCTCTCTCTGTGACTATCATAAATAAATAAAAATTAAAAAAAAATTTTTTTTAAAATTAAAAAAAATTAAAAAAATAAATATATATATAAATATAAATAAATAAATAAATATATATATATCATTTATTCATGAGAGACAGAGAGAGAGAGAGTGGCAGAGACATGGTCAGAGGGAGCATGATGTGGGACTCGATCCCAGGCCTCCGGGATCACGCCTGAGTCAAAGGCCGACGCTCAACCGCTGAGCCACCCAGGTGCCCCTGTCTTGCTGTTTCTTGATTCCTCAGCAGGAGGCCTTGTACATTAAACTCCCACTCTGATTATCAGGACTCTGAAAGTTATTAAAAACGGAAATACATAGGAACGGGAAGATGGCCTTGGTGGAGAAGGACCCTAGGCTCACCTCCTCCCACCAACACAACTAGAAAACTAACAAACCATCCTCAATACCCCAGAAGTCGACCTGAAGGCGGACAACAAACTCCACAGCTGAAGGGGAGAGAAGAGGCCACCTTGAGGAAACACAAAAGCAGTGAAAATGAATGTTTACATAAAAATCAGTGAAGGGGGACACCTGGGTGGCTCAGTGGTAGAGCATCTGCCTCTGGCTCAGGCGTGATCCTGAGGTCCTGGGATCAAGTCCCACATCAGGATCCCCGCAGGGAGCCTGCCTCTCCCTCTGCCTGTGTCTGCACCTCTCTGTGTGTCTCTCATCAATCAATAAATAAAATCTCAAAAAATAAATCCGTGAAGGAACTTCACACATACCAAGGGATGTGAAATATAATAACATATAACTAAAATGTTAGGGAGGTGAGGAGAAAAGGAGTTCCAACTGGAACGACCATTAACTTAATGACCACCAGGTGACATAAGGAAATACTGAATCAGTAGATCATATACTGGAAACTAATACCACGTAGTGTGTTAACTGGAATTTAAATTAAAACTTTTAAAAAAAAATGGTGTTAGAAGGCAGCCCCGGTGGCTCAGCAGTTTAGCACCTCCTGCAGCCCGGGGTATGATCCTGGAGACCCTGGATCAAGTCCCCCATTGGGCTCCCTACATGGAGCCTGCTTCTCCCTCCACCTGTGTCCTCTGCTTCTCTCTCTCTCTCTCTCTCTGAATAAATAAATCTTTTAAAAAAAGGTTAGAAAATGAAAAAAGATGTAGCAAATTATTTTTCCTTTTCTGCATAACTATCTTCTCAGGTATTAATTTTTTTCTACACACTTTGTTTTATCAGTGCTGATCAGTAATTCAACTCTGAATTCTTTCCCAGTTATCCAAATTCCTTCCTGAAGCTTTCTGGGCATGCATGTGGATTTTTTGTTCTCTATGCATGTGTATACCTGTCACTGTGGAGCTACTTTCCTCACCATCTTCAGGTAATGAGTTGCCTTTTCCTGAGCTCATGCTCATTTCCTTTTTTTGGGGGGGGTTCCTTCCCTATTTTGATAAATATTGCCTTTGCAGCTTTCTATGAAAGGAAACTTGCCTATCTGGAATACCTTTATTTTATGCTCACCCTATAATCATTTCTGTTATCATATGAGCAGGAGCTCTGAGGGGCCCTCCCTCTACATGGTAACTAGACCCTTATTAAGATGACCCCTGGCACCTGGGCTCAGCCAGTTAAGTGTCCAACTCTTGATTTCAGGTTAGGTTGGGACCTCAGGGTCTTGAGATCAAGCCCCAGGGCAGGCTCCTTGCTCCGCAGTGAGTCTGCTTGAGATTCTTTCTCCCTCTTCCCCTGCCCTTCCTCCTGAGTGCATGCTCTCTGCTGTCTATCTCTCGAGTCAATAAATAAATCTTAAAAAAAAGACATAATCCATGAGGCATTGTTGATTTTATAGGTGGTACAAGAGGTCTTCAGTTGCCTTACTCTCACAGATAAACAAAACCTGCTGTTCTCTTAAGTATCTGGGTCCAGAATAAGGTAAGGCTAACCAGAGCCCGGGTTGGAGCTGCCTGGACTTAGAGCACTTTACACATCCTTCCATTTACTACAGTCAGAAACGTTCCTTAGTGACAGTGGCACTTAGTTGTACTGTGCAGGCATGGTAGCAAACTATACAGTAAGTCTTAGTAAAGTTTGGTACCACTGTTTCCAGTCATGGGAAGGCACCAGCATCTTCCCCACTTCTGCTTTTGCATCCTCAGTGCAAAACATCGACACAATTGTTACAGGATAACCATGAGATTAAAAAAAGGTTATTCAGTATTTCGATTTCAGCAACACGGAAGTTTGTTGTGCTTTGCTGCTCACTGCCCATCTCAAGCCAAATAAAGGGATGCTTTGGACAATCAGAGAGCTAACATGTGTTCTCTAGAGTTTGGGAGACAGATACTTGTCCCATTTTATTTAAAAACAACCATCTAGGGACACCTCGGTGGCTTAGCAGGTGAGCGGTTGCCTTTGGCTCAGGGCGTGATCCTGGGGTCTGGGATCGAGTCCCGAATGAGGCTACCTGCATGGAGCCTGCTTCTCCCTCTGCCTGTGTCTCTGCCTCTCTCTTTCTGTGTGTCTCTCATGAATGAATGAATGAATGAATGAATGAATGAATAAATAAATAAATAAATAAATAAATATAATAAATAAATCTAGAAGCACCTGGGTGGCTCAGATGGTTGGGCATCTGCCTTTGGCTCAGGTCATGATCACAGGGCCCTGGGTTTGAGCCCTGCATCAGGCTCCCTGCTCAGTGGGGAGTCTGCTTATCCCTCTTCCTCTGTGTGCTTTCTCTCTTTCTCTCTCATTCTCATATAAATAAAATCTTTAAGAAAAAAAATCTAAGGGCATCTAGGTAGCTGGGTCAGTTATGCATCTGACTTTTGATTTCAGCTCAGGTCATGATCTCAGGATCCTGAAATTAGGCTCTGTGCTGGGTGTGGAACTTGCATTAGATTCTCTCCCTGTCCCTCTGCCCCTCCCTCTCCCCTGCTATAAACAAACAAACAAAAAATAAAGACAAAACCCAAAAGGTGAGTGGTCCAATTATTCTCCTGTCCTCAGCTCCATTTCCATTCCTCAGTGGAATGGAAACAGAGCATCTATCCTTGTGCTCTGCTCTGTTTTGCAGAGGACTAGACCCCTGTAAATTGTACTTCCTGGAATCCGTGGGCAGCTGGGTTCTGGTTGTGTTTGACCAAAGAGAGGAAGTCCTGGGGGAGACTGGAAGACAGGAAAATGGGAGAAGCCATTGTTCTATCTCTGTTTCTGGAAAGCTCCCCTCTAACAATGCAAGGCTGCAGGCTATACAGGCTTGGGCAGTTTCAGCAGCAGACTCTAGGGGTTCTGGCAATATTGTTGGCAGGGAGTGTGTTCTGTGCTCAGATCTCCCTGCCCTGGGTGTGGAGCAACACCTGCAAACACTAAACTTCGGGTTACCCACCCTTCTCAGTTTGCTCCATGAGCTCTTCATTTATTTATGATAGTAGAGAGAGAGAGAGAGAGAGGCAGAGACACAGGCAGAGGGAGAAGCAGGCTCCATGCAGGAAGCCCGATGTGGGACTCGATCCCGGGACTCCAGGATCACACCCCGGGCTGCAGGTGGCGCTAAACCGCTGCACCACCAGGGCTGCCCTAAACTGATGTTTTTATGAATGTCTTTGATTTTAATAATTTTGCTTTTCCTTTCCTCTCTTTTTTCCAACAATGGACAACACTGTTACTTTATGAGAATCAAATATATTCTTTCACTGAAGAATGTTGACTACGATCTAAAAGTCAAATTTAGCTGCAGTTTGATTTTATTCCACAGATTTTGCTATACAGAAAGAACCAGCTATGCTTTGTGGTCAAAATCCAGAGCAATCAAATAGGAATCATCATGAAGATGAAAGGAGAAAAGAAAAATGGAGAGAAAGAGAAGAAAAAGAAGTGGAAGTAGAAGAAAAACTGGAAGAGGAAGAGGAAAAGGAAGAACAATGTCCCCGGGAACGACTTGTCAGCAAACCCCTCATGGACACTCTCTGGGCAATGTTTAAGTTAAACAAATGCCCCACAAGAGGAGATCGCCAATCACTGGCATTTGCATTTAACATGACAGTAGAACAGGTATGACAACATGTTTCTTTATTGAAAGAGTCACCTGTGTAGTGCTATCACCCATATAAACCAGTGACCTTATTCCTTGGTTCATCATTTCCCTAACTTCACTTTTTTAGATAAATCAATGGTTTCATAAAAGGAGGAGGAGATACAATAAAGATATGTACAAGCAGAAATATAAGAAAATATCCAAGAGGTAAGATTGTTTTATATGTAGAACACTAAGTTTTAAGGAAGTAAAAAAGGAACATATTGACTTTTATTTATTTAAAGATTTTATTTATTTATTTATTTATTCATGAGAGATGCAGAGGGAGAAGCAGGCTCCATGCAGGGAGCCCAATGTGGGACTTAATCCCAGGACCCCAGGATCACACCCTGAGGATCACACCCTGAGTCAAAGACAGGCGTTTAACCGCTGAGCCACCCAGGCGTCCCTATATTGACTTTTAGAGACAGATTGTGTCCCATAATTCTCAGATACCCCAAAAACTTTTCATACACCGCCGTTTCCCTTTGGTTCTGGCTGGAGGGTTGAAAATTAAGTGCTACGAGAGGTCAGATTGCTATCAGACGCTGTCCTATTAAACTGGAACTTCCAGATTATAAACAGTGGAAGACAGAAGGAAAACCATTTCAATCTGTCCAGGAGAAGCTGACTGCACACAGGCCAAGGGATCCATGGGGCTGCTAGGAAGCTTGGAGCCAACCATTGGCTGGCTTTGCAAACAATGTTTCCTTTGGTGCATTATTCAAATAGGGATTTGCTGCATTTGTGGTAGCTGTAGGGGCGGAATATGACTGGAAGTCCCAGAATAAAGATAAGTATCACTGAAGATAATACCTGAAAGTGTCTTTTTATATATATATTTAAAAGATTTTATTTATTCACGAGAGACACAGAGAGAGGCAGAGGTACAGGCAGAGGGAGGAGGGTCCCTGCAGGGAACCTCATGTGGGACTGGATCCCAGGACTCCGGGATCACACCCTGAGCCAAAGGCAGACGCTCAACCACTGAGCCATCAGATGTCCTTCTGGAAGTGTCTTAAAGGCTTTTTCTTTTCCTTTCTTTTTTAAGATTTTATTTATTTGACAGAGACAGAGAAAGAACTAGCACACGCAGGGGAGCAACAGAGGGAGAGGGAGAAGCAGGCCCCTCGCTGAGCAGGGAGCCCAACAGTGACATGGGGCTCCATCCCAGGACTCTGAGATCATGACCTGAGCCAGAGGCAGACGTTTAGCTGACTGAACCACCTAGGCGCCCCAACGCTTCTTAATTCTCCTATAAAAATTAGATTTCTTCAGTGTAACCTACTTATCTGTGTGTTTTTCCTTTAAAGAATGCTAGCAAGATTTAATAAAGTAAGAATACATGTAAAAAAAGAAACTTCTTGTTCTGGCTTGTGACACAAAGAACTGTTGACTGCCCTATTTGTTATTCTGCTCGACATAAAAAATGCGTATGGATACACAGACACGACACCATCTACCATGTAGCCATATTATCAAATATACAACTACAACCATTAGATGTTTATTGATTGCGGTACAGAATTCATAATCTTGTCTTTTTTTGTTCCTTAGACACTGAATATTTATGACGCTTGTCTTTTCTGTGTTTCCTATTGGTAGAACCTCACATGACTGGAAAAAATTAAGATAAGAACATCAACATTTTGGGGACACCTGGGTGGCTCAGTGGTTGAACGTGCACCTTCAGCTCCAGATGTGTTCCGGGATCCAGTCCTGCTTCTCCCTCTGCCTGTGTCTCTGCCTTTCTTTCTCTGTGTCTCTCATGAATAAATGAATGAGGGCAGCCCGGGTGGCTCAGCGGTTTAGGGCCTGCCTTTGGCCCAGGGTGTGATCCTGGAGACCCGGGATTGAGTCCCACGTCAGGCTCCCTGCATGGAGCCTGCTTCTCCCTCTGCCTCTCTCTCTCTCTCTCTCTCTGTCTCATGAATAAATAAATTGTTTTAAAAATGAATAATGAATGAAATCTTAAAAAAAGAGAAGAACATCACCTTTTTTTAATTTAAGATTTTATTTAATCACTTGAGACAGGCAGAGGGAGAGGCAGGCTCCTCTCAGGGAGCCCCATGCGGGACCTGATCCCGGATCCTGGGATCACAATTTTTAATGCATTATCTCAACTTGATCATCATTCTAAACCATAAATGAGACAACTGAACTGCTGGGAAATGTGATTTTACAAATAGGTACCGGTTCCTCTCTTTTCCTTCCCAGCCACTGAAGAACCTGGTGCCGCCATGGGCTGCTGCTCCACCAGGTGTTAGTAGTATTGGAAGAATAGGTCATATCCAAAATCTCCCTTCTGCAGAGGTGCCCTGATGCCAAAATCTGCATCTTTGATGTGGGGCAGAAGAAGGCCAAAGTGGATGAGTTCCCACCCTGTGGCCAGATAGTGTCTGATGGATATGTGCAGTCTTTGAAGCTCCGGAGGCTGCCCATATTTGTTCCAGCAAGTACATGGTGAAAAGCTGTGGCAAAGATGGTTTTCACATGCGAGTGAGGCTCCACCCCTTCCACATCATCTACATCAAGGTGTTGTCTTGTGCTGAGGCTGACAGGTTCCAGAAAGGTATGCCAGGTGCCTTTGGGAAGCCCCAGGGCACAGTGGCCAAGGGCCCACACTGGCCACGTCATCGTGTCCATCTGTACCAAACTGAAAGACAAGGAGGGGCTGATTGAGGTCCTATATAGGGCCGGTTCAAGTTCCCCGGCTGCCAGAAGCTCCACAACTCCAAGCAGTGGGGCTTTACTAAGTTTAATGTGGACGGATTTGAAGACATGGTGACTGAAAAGCCACTCATCCCAGATGGCTGTGGGGTCAAATATATCCCTACTCATGGCCCCCTGGAAAAATGGTGGGCTCTGCACTCATGAGAACCTGGACACTGCCCCCTCCCTATTCATGTCTGTCAATAAATCCTACTTCTTCTTTAAAAAGGGTGGGGAGGGGGACAGCTGGGTGGCTCAGTGGTTGAGCGCCTGCCTTCAGCTCAAATCATGATCCCGGGGTCCTGGGATCGAGTCCTGCATGGGGCTCCCTCTGAGGAGCCTGTTTCTCCCTTGGCCAGTGTCTCTGCCTCTCTGTGTCTCTCATGAATAGATATACAATCTTAAAAAAAAAAGGTACCAGTTCCTAATGCCTAAGCTTCAATTTCTGCTTGCATCTCTTAGCTATAAACACTGTCTTTTCGGTTACAACCTAGCAAATATTCTAGGCTGTATCAATTTTTCATATATAGTGTTTATACACTCAATGCTGTTAACGTTCCATGCAAGAGGATTTCAAATTTCTTGCACCTTCTCCATAACTTTTATCTCTTTACCTCTTTGAATTTTTTTTATTTTTATTTTTTTAAGATTTTATTTATTTATTTAAGAGGGAGCCCGATGTGGGACTCAATCCCAGGACCCTGGGATCATGCCCTGAGCCAAAGGCAGATGCTCAACCCCTGAGCCACCTAGGCATCCCCTATTTGAAATTTTCAAATGTGTTTTAGGAAGATCCTTTTGTTCTGGGGATTTAACATATTTGTTTAAATTGTTTTCCAGATTTAACACATTTTGATATATGTTAAACACATGGACTGTCTTGTGAAATATATTGTGTGACACCATTCTCATGTGTAAGTGGAGTTTTAGAAGGATAAACAAAAAATTAGAGCAATTGTTAACTTTGTGGAGTAGAACTGGATGAGGTGAGTGTAAAGAGGTTTGGTTTTTTGGTTTTTTTTTTTAAGATTTATTTATTCAGGGGATCCCTGGATGGCGCAGCAGTTTGGCGCCTGCCTTTGGCCCAGCATGATCCTGGAGACCCGGGATCGAATCCCACGTTGGGCTCCTGGTGCATGGAGCCTGCTTCTCCCTCTGCCTGTGTCTCAGCCCCCTCTCTCTCTCTCTGTGTGTGACTATCATAAAATTAAAAAATAATAATAAAATAAATAAATAAATGAAGGGTAAATATTAAAATAAAAACAAAAGAGAGAGAGAGAGAAGGTAATATAAGAGATGGGAAGGAGGTAAGAGATCAACCTGCTTAGATTTCTGGGGGAAGAACAGATCAGCAAGAGATAAGAGTGATAGCAAAAGCCCTGAATCTGGAGATTCTTTGGCTTGTTCCAGAATCAGCAAGGAGGTCAGTGTCATGGTGGGCAGAGGAGAACACAAGGTCACAGGACAGAGGTTAAGTACAAAGCAACAAAAGGGTTCACGTAATCCAGGACTTTAACTTATTCCTTGAAATGTGAGAATGCCGAAAGAGGATTTTGAGTAAAGGAATAGCTTGATATAACTTGTCTTTTTTTTTCTTTTTTAAAGATTTCATTTATTTGAGAGAGTAAGAGAAAGAGCACAAGTGAGTGTGCATGAGGGGAGGGCAGAGGCAGAGGGAGGAGGAGACTCCCTGCTGAGCAGGGAGCAGACTTGGACTTGGGGTTTCATCCTCCTGGGATCATGACCAGAGCTGAAGGCAGATGCTTAATTGACTGAGCCACCCAGGTGCCCTTGATATGACCTGCCTTAATGAAAATTCATTCTGGCTGGTATGTTGAAACTAGATTATGGGAAGGCTAGGATGCAAACACGGAAACCAGCTGGGTGGCTATTGGAATAATCCAAGGGATAGAGAGAGTGGTAGCCTTGGGGATTCTAGAAAAAGTCAAATGCAGCTTGGAATGGCACACTTGCTAGAGGACACAGGTAATCTCAAGCCCCCAGCTCTCCTGGGATGCAGGCAATAACAAATTAAATAAATGTTCTTTAAAAGAAATAACCATTTCTTGCTATTCTGCTGGTTCCCCAAGCACTAGTCCATGTGATGATCAAAACTCACTCCAGCAATTGAAAAAAGAAACACTGGAGGACACAAAAATCAAAAGAAAAAAGCAATGGCATTCTAAATATATTTTGAAGAACAGTCAACAAGGATGTTTTTAAGGTTTTGGTCTGAGCAGCTAAAAAGATGAAATTGTCGTACACTGAGATAGAGAAGACTATAGGAGGCATATTGGGAGTTTGGTTTTTGAAATATTAATTTTGTGATGCCCTTTAGAATTCCAAGTGGGGAGGTTAAGTAGGCAGTTGAATATATGAGATTGAGTTTGCAGAATAGGTCTGAGTTAAAGATGTACACTTGAAGGTCAAAAGCATACAGAAGGTATTGAAAGTCAAGAAGGCAGGGTAAAATCACCAATATAGTGAGTGTGGATAGAAAAGAGGTTTGAGAACTAAGCTTTGGTACACTCTAACTTTTTGATGTCTGGGGATGAGAAGAACCAGAGAGGAGACAGAGAGAGAACCATTAAGTTAGCAGGTACAACACCAATAGAGGATAAACTGAGGAAAGGAGATTTAATTAAAAACTTAACAAGGTTGTTTTGCTTTCTTTTTTTTCTTTTTTAAGAGGTTATTTATTTAAAAAAAGATGTTATTTATTTATTCATGAGAGATACAGACAGAGAGGCAGAGACACCGGCAGAGGGAGAAGCAGGCTTCCCACAAGGAGCCCGATGTGGGACTTGATCCCAGATCTCAGGATCATGCCCTGAGCCAAAGGCAAATAAATGCTCAACTGCTGAGCCACCCAGATGTCCCTGTTTTGTTTTTTTTAAGATTTTCTTTATTTATTCATGAGAGACACAGAGAGAGGCAGAGACACAGGCAGAGGGAGAAGCAGGCTCCTCACAGGGAGCCCAATGAGGGACTCATCCTGGGACTACTACCTGAGCGGAAGGCAGATAGATGCTCAATCACTGAGCCACCCAGGCATCCCGAGTTTGTTTTTGTTTTGACCACTAGTTGTGGTCACTTCATTACCTCTTAGGTCTCTCAACTGTACTTTCCAATAACCCGTCATTTTCTCTAAGACACTGATACTGCCTTTGCCAAAAGTGTTCATATTCTGGAATTTGCTTCCCTATGCTCTCAACCTTTTTGCAATCTCTGCCTCAATGGAAAGAACATCCTCCAAGAAGTCTTTCCTGATTCCCCTCCCTGGCCACACCTCCCCTTATTTGTTCATTAGCATCTAATGCATACCTCCTTTTTGGTTTTTTACTTTTTCTCATCACACGACATTATAACTGTCTTTTTGGGGTATTTTTATCTACTCTACTGAACCGTTAGCTCCTCAAAAGTGGAGATGATGTTTAATTATTTTTCTCTCCAGCACATGACAGGCACTCATGAACTATTAGTTGAATAAGCAATAAATAAATACTTCCTGGCCAATAAAGTGTTAAAAATCACTAAATATATCTATATACACACATATGTTTGTACATATGGGGACAAGAAACAATTATACACTGGGTTTATTAGGTAGAGTGAAACAATGTAAGGAAGAGAGAAACAGGAACAGAAATGTACACAAGAATTGAGTAGAAACAGGGACACCTGGGTGGCTCAGTGTTGAGCATCTGCCTCCAGCTCAGGTCATGATCCAAAGTCCAGGGATCGAGTCCCACCTAGGGCTCCCTGCAGGGAGCCTGCTTCTTCCTCAGCCTGTGTCTCTGCCTCTCCCTGTGTGTCTCTCATGAATAAATAAATCAAATCTTTTTAAAAAAATACTTATAATGATTGTCACTTCCTCCTTATCCTGACAGGTCACCAAACTCTGATGCAAAGTTGGGACATCTGTGCTCTTAAAACATCACATTGCCTGCGGTGCATTTCTTACCTTTAAGTGAAAATATTTTTCATTTTTAATATTCAGCTCTTGTTTTTCTTCCCCCTTCTGGATTACGCTCCTAGGAAGACAAAATCTAAAATCACTTTTGCATTTACAGCCCTGGACTCTAAGCACATTATAACACACCCCTCCTCCAACACACAGCCCACCCCACAAATTCAAGGTCTCTGACACCTTCCCAAGCATTCTCAACCTTATTCAAATTGCTTTCCTGGGCAAAGAATGTAGTGAGTTTGCCTTCTAGCTACCAGCCCCCTTCCCTTTGGTCTTTCACTGCAGAGGGCTCTGACCCTAAATACAAGAGACACGGGTGGGGGATGGGGGTGAATTCAGCCCAGGCTTTCAGGCAAAGACCCCCATCAACAAAGAACAAAGCTTCTGGTACCTGCCCTTTAGAGAGCTGCGGGCAAACTAAGGTGTTTGGTGGCCTTGACTGCACTCATTTACCAACTGAGCTAATTGAAAGCCAGGAAGTCAAGTTTTCTGCTTTTTAAAAATTTAAAATTTAAAAAATTTCCTCCAATTTTTTTCCTCCAATTTTATTTAGATGTAATTGACATATGACATTGTATTAGTGTAAGGTGCACAACATAATTGTTTGATACACATAGATGTTGCAGAAGGATTACCACAATCAGTTCCCATCCATCACTCATGTTCCCCCTTTTATTTATTTTATTTAATTAATTTATTTATGAGAGACACAGAGGGAAAGGCAGAGACATAGACAGAGGGAGAAGCAGGCTTCTCACATGGAGCCCGATGCGGGCCTCAATCCCAGACCAGGATCCTGACCTGAGCCGAAGGCAGACGCCCAACAGCTGTGTCACCCAGGCATCCCATGTTCCCCCTTTTAATGAAATCCTATTTTGGGGATGCCTGGCTGGCTCAGTGGTTGAGCGTCTGCCTTTGTGATCCTGGGGTCCCCTGATCAAGTCCCACATCGGGCTCCCTGCATGGAGCCTGCTTCTCCCTCTGCCTGTGTCTCTCCGCCTCTCTGTGTGTGTCTCTCATGAATTAATAAATAAAATCTAAAAAAAAAGAAAAGAAAGAAAGAAAGAAATCCTCCTCTGTAAGGAGACAGAGACTGTCTGCCTGAGCACATTGCATTTCCACCCACCTTTTCCTTGACACTCCTGTTCCTCCTCTTTTCCCTTCCAGAATGATGGTCTGAGAAGACAAAAGATTACATAGAATTGATCTCCGTGCTTTGGTGCAGGCGATACTCCTATGCTCACGAATTGGCATCCTTAAGAACAAAAAATCTCTTTTCGTGCAACCAAAGCAGCAGCTCTAGGTGGAGACCCAAGTGGTGAAGTACACAGGGGGATTAGTCAGACTCGCATCTCTGAAAAATATATAATTGGAATTGGCTAAGGGTATACTTTTAGGAGGGGGAGATTGGAAAAGAGGAAGAAATCTTAGGTTTCTCGATTATTGAATTTGAGAGTGGGGAGGAAGATTGAAGCTACACAGTCATCTCTGTCTTAGGGCTGAAACCTAACTGTAAAAACTGGTCCTTTGGAAAGCATACCGGAAACAAAAACCAAAACGAAAAAACAACTACAAAAAAAAAAATGAGAGTGGGGATGGAGTGGGATTGCCCGACATTGACAGAATTGCCAGGCCAGAGAAAGAACATTTAAAAAAGAACCAGAGGAGGAAGAAAAGCCAGAAGAGGCTTGCTTAGGAAGAAGAGATAAGAGGCCCAACACATATTCTTAAAGGAACCTGTCCCAAACGCTTTGGCAAGACCATTTACAGGAATATCATTTGCTAAGGGGATGTTCTTCTTGACCTCCCTCTTTTCAATTGAGTTGGTTTACAGGTCAATACATTTCATTATTTTACATCTAGGAATGTCCCAGATAAAATAAGAAGGGGGTGCTCCCAATCTATCATGTTGTTCACTATATTAAAATAATAATTGTTAGGTTTTTAGTAACTAAATGGAAATGAGACCGCCAAGGCAAGCGAGGGTCCAAGAACAGATTTTATTGCAGGCACCCTCGGGCGAGGTTCCACGACTCACGAGGGAAGAGTGACGGGGAAGTCGCGCAAGACAAGATGGCAGGGGGTTTACATAACGTTGTAAGGCAGAACGGTTTCCTATTGGTTGGCTCATATGCAAAGGAAGGATTGCAATTCTGTCAGTGAAAGGTGACTTCCTCCTCTGGGGTTTGAAGGGCATTGGGTCCGGTTGGGGAAGTCCAAAGGAGAGGTCTAAGGGTCTGCGTCAAGCTGTCAGCAGGTCATTGGTCCATTGACGTCCCAGGTGGAGGTGGTGGCAGGAACCTCAG
Organism: Nyctereutes procyonoides; assembly: GCF_905146905.1. Lineage (NCBI taxonomy): Eukaryota > Metazoa > Chordata > Mammalia > Carnivora > Canidae > Nyctereutes > Nyctereutes procyonoides. The sequence goes on along the minus strand of NW_026575000.1, from coordinate 67,037 downwards.
CCATTTTGGTGTATCCGCCATCTTGAGGAGTTTCTCTTCCCGCCTGGCCCCAACAATAATCATGACAAAAAGGTAATTTAGAACTTGGAGATCACAAGCATAGGATAAAGATAGAATTTCTACTAACAGAAATGTGTAGATGTGATGTTCCAAATATTATAGATCACTGATGTGTCAAATATTATGAGGATTTAGCTTGTATTTTCTTCACTCTTTACACAATACAGAAGAGGGACAGATGAGGAAACTGAGCCAAGAGTCTATCCAGCAATGTGTATATAAAAACTACTTTAAAATTTTCCATATGGGGATCCCTGGGTGGCGCAGCAGTTTGGCGCCTGCCTTTGGCCCAGGGCGCAATCCTGGAGACCCGGGATCGAATCCCACATCGGGCTCCTGGTGCATGGAGCCTGCTTCTCCCTCTGCCTGTGTCTCAGCCCCCCCCCCCTCTCTGTGTGACTATCATAAAATTAAAAAATAATAATAAAATAAATAAATAAATGAAGGGTAAATATTAAAATAAAAACAAAAGAGAGAGAGAGAAGGTAATATTAGAGATGGAAAGGAGGTAAGAGATCAACCTGCTTAGATTTCTGGGGGAAGAACAGATCAGCAAGAGATAAGAGTGATAGCAAAAGCCCTGAATCTGGAGATTTCCTGGCTTGTTCCAGAATCAGCAAGGAGGTCAGTGTCATGGTGGGCAGAGGAGAACACAAGGTCACAGGACAGAGGTTAAGTACAAAGCAACAAAAGGGTTCACGTAATCCAGGACTTTAACTTATTCCTTGAAATGTGAGAATGCCGAAAGAGGATTTTGAGGAAAGGAATAGCTTGATATAACTTGTCTTTTTTTTTCTTTTTTAAAGATTTCATTTATTTGAGAGAGTAAGAGAAAGAGCACAAGTGAGTGTGCATGAGGGGAGGGCAGAGGCAGAGGGAGGAGGAGACTCCCTGCTGAGCAGGGAGCAGACTTGGACTTGGGGTTTCATCCTCCTGGGATCATGACCAGAGCTGAAGGCAGATGCTTAATTGACTGAGCCACCCAGGTGCCCTTGATATGACCTGCCTTAATGAAAATTCATTCTGGCTGGTATGTTGAAACTAGATTATGGGAAGGCTAGGATGCAAACACGGAAACCAGCTGGGTGGCTATTGGAATAATCCAAGGGATAGAGAGAGTGGTAGCCTTGGAGATTCTAGAAAAAGTCAAATGCAGCTTGGAATGGCACACTTGCTAGAGGACACAGGTAATCTCAAGCCCCCAGCTCTCCTGGGATGCAGGCAATAACAAATTAAATAAATGTTCTTTAAAAGAAATAACCATTTCTTGCTATTCTGCTGGTTCCCCAAGCACTAGTCCATGTGATGATCAAAACTCACTCCAGCAATTGAAAAAAGAAACACTGGAGGACACAAAAATCAAAAGAAAAAAGCAATGGCATTCTAAATATATTTTGAAGAACAGTCAACAAGGATGTTTTTAAGGTTTTGGTCTGAGCAGCTAAAAAGATGAAATTGTCGTACACTGAGATAGAGAAGACTATAGGAGGCATATTGGGAGTTTGGTTTTTGAAATATTAATTTTGTGATGCCCTTTAGAATTCCAAGTGGGGAGGTTAAGTAGGCAGTTGAATATATGAGATTGAGTTTGCAGAATAGGTCTGAGTTAAAGATGTACACTTGAAGGTCAAAAGCATACAGAAGGTATTGAAAGTCAAGAAGGCAGGGTAAAATCACCAATATAGTGAGTGTGGATAGAAAAGAGGTTTGAGAACTAAGCTTTGGTACACTCTAACTTTTTGATGTCTGGGGATGAGAAGAACCAGAGAGGAGACAGAGAGAGAACCATTAAGTTAGCAGGTACAACACCAATAGAGGATAAACTGAGGAAAGGAGATTTAATTAAAAACTTAACAAGGTTGTTTTGCTTTCTTTTTTTTCTTTTTTAAGAGGTTATTTATTTAAAAAAAGATGTTATTTATTTATTCATGAGAGATACAGACAGAGAGGCAGAGACACCGGCAGAGGGAGAAGCAGGCTTCCCACAAGGAGCCCGATGTGGGACTTGATCCCAGATCTCAGGATCATGCCCTGAGCCAAAGGCAAATAAATGCTCAACTGCTGAGCCACCCAGATGTCCCTGTTTTTTTTTTTTAAGATTTTCTTTATTTATTCATGAGAGACACAGAGAGAGGCAGAGACACAGGCAGAGGGAGAAGCAGGCTCCTCACAGGGAGCCCAATGAGGGACTCATCCTGGGACTACTACCTGAGCGGAAGGCAGATAGATGCTCAATCACTGAGCCACCCAGGCATCCCGAGTTTGTTTTTGTTTTGACCACTAGTTGTGGTCACTTCATTACCTCTTAGGTCTCTCAACTGTACTTTCCAATAACCCGTCATTTTCTCTAAGACACTGATACTGCCTTTGCCAAAAGTGTTCATATTCTGGAATTTGCTTCCCTATGCTCTCAACCTTTTTGCAATCTCTGCCTCAATGGAAAGAACATCCTCCAAGAAGTCTTTCCTGATTCCCCTCCCTGGCCACACCTCCCCTTATTTGTTCATTAGCATCTAATGCATACCTCCTTTTTGGTTTTTTACTTTTTCTCATCACACGACATTATAACTGTCTTTTTGGGGTATTTTTATCTACTCTACTGAACCGTTAGCTCCTCAAAAGTGGAGATGATGTTTAATTATTTTTCTCTCCAGCACATGACAGGCACTCATGAACTATTAGTTGAATAAGCAATAAATAAATACTTCCTGGCCAATAAAGTGTTAAAAATCACTAACTATATCTATATACACACATATGTTTGTACATATGGGGACAAGAAACAATTATACACTGGGTTTATTAGGTAGAGTGAAACAATGTAAAGAAGAGAGAAACAGGAACAGAAATGTACACAAGAATTGAGTAGAAACAGGGACACCTGGGTGGCTCAGTGTTGAGCATCTGCCTTCAGCTCAGGTCATGATCCAAAGTCCAGGGATCGAGTCCCACCTAGGGCTCCCTGCAGGGAGCCTGCTTCTTCCTCAGCCTGTGTCTCTGCCTCTCCCTGTGTGTCTCTCATGAATAAATAAATCAAATCTTTATAAAAAAATACTTATAATGATTGTCACTTCCTCCTTATCCTGACAGGTCACCAAACTCTGATGCAAAGTTGGGACATCTGTGCTCTTAAAACATCACATTGCCTGCGGTGCATTTCTTACCTTTAAGTGAAAATATTTTTCATTTTTAATATTCAGCTCTTGTTTTTCTTCCCCCTTCTGGATTACGCTCCTAGGAAGACAAAATCTAAAATCACTTTTGCATTTACAGCCCTGGACTCTAAGCACATTATAACACACCCCTCCTCCAACACACAGCCCACCCCACAAATTCAAGGTCTCTGACACCTTCCCAAGCATTCTCAACCTTATTCAAATTGCTTTCCTGGGCAAAGAATGTAGTGAGTTTGCCTTCTAGCTACCAGCCCCCTTCCCTTTGGTCTTTCACTGCAGAGGGCTCTGACCCTAAATACAATAAGACACGGGTGGGGGATGGGGGTGAATTCAGCCCAGGCTTTCAGGCAAAGACCCCCATCAACAAAGAACAAAGCTTCTGGTACCTGCCCTTTAGAGAGCTGCGGGCAAACTAAGGTGTTTGGTGGCCTTGACTGCACTCATTTACCAACTGTGCTAATTGAAAGCCAGGAAGTCAAGTTTTCTGCTTTTTTAAAAATTTAAAATTTAAAAAATTTCCTCCAATTTTTTCCCTCCAATTTTATTTAGATGTAATTGACATATGACATTGTATTAGTGTAAGGTGCACAACATAATTGTTTGATACACATAGATGTTGCAGAAGGATTACCACAATCAGTTCCCATCCATCACTCACGTTCCCCCTTTTATTTATTTTATTTAATTAATTTATTTATGAGAGACACAGCGGGAGAGGCAGAGACATAGACAGAGGGAGAAGCAGGCTTCTCACATGGAGCCCGATGCGGGCCTCAATCCCAGACGAGGATCCTGATCTGAGCCGAAGGCAGAGCCCAGCTGTGTCACCCAGGCATCCCATGTTCCCCCTTTTAATGAAATCCTATTTTGGGGATGCCTGGCTGGCTCCGTGGTTGAGCGTCTGCCTTTGTGATCCTGGGGTCCCCTGATCAAGTCCCACATCGGGCTCCCTGCATGGAGCCTGCTTCTCCCTCTGCCTCTCTCTGTCTCTCTCTCTCTCTGTGACTATCATAAATAAATGAAAATTTAAAAATTTCCATATGGATGGCCTGTGCGTAGTAATTACCCTCAGGGCACCAATTCAGCTGACCAGCAGGCCACAGCTCCTTGCCTCTGGCTTTTGTTTTTTTTAAAAAACAAAGACTTGCCTGTCTCTCTGAAAGCCAAGAAACATTAAGAGGGCCTTGGAAATAAGTACTGTGTTTAACCCCAACGGACACCTTAGCAACATACCATATGCTTTTTACTGTGACCGTAGGGGGACTCGAAGGGGAAAACAGCTCCCTGGTTGAAGTTTCTGGCAGCACGAGCTCCAGTTTGAGACCCTAGGGGGTCTGAAGCGGAGAAATGAATTGTTCTAGCGTCAGTTTCCATCACCTGAGGTGGCTTCAGGGGTGTCTTTGATTTTAAAGGATGGAAACGTGGTGAACCCAGAAATATTTAATTGTGGGGTTCGCTTTCTCTCGAGGCTCTGTGGCCAGGGTTTCCCGTTCCCCACCCAGTCTGGAATACCCGGCAGCGACCTTTTCCATTACGATGGCCTCGGGGAGGCTGGCAGGTAGGATGTGTGTGGGCGTGGGGCTGCCAGCAGGGGCGGGGCTGAGGGTGGCGGAGCCTCCTTATAAATCCGGGGCCTCCAGAATAGTCCCCTTCTGCCGAGGGGCCGGCCTGTCGCTGTCGCCCGTGCCCCACTGCATCTTGTCTTTCACCTACTCCTTACACGTGGCGGCCTTCGTCCTTCTCTCCGCTCTTCCACCTAGAGCCGTAAGCCTGGGCCTCTTACCACCTCGCTCTTTCTTTTTGTTTCCCCCCCTCTACCCTCACCCCAGCGACATGAGTGCGGATCCAGCTCCGCCCCAATGCCCGGCTGGCCCCGAAGCACCCAACTCTAGGGGCCCTTCTCCAATGCCTGAGATTTCCGGGCCCCGAGAAAATCCTGCGTCCTTGCCAACGTCCTCTGCTGAGACGCCCCGCGCGGAGACCGGTAAGGGGGAAGTCAGGTCCTCCAAGAGCTGATCTCCTGGAGGGAAAAGTGACAGGAGGGGGGGCAGGGCCGATCGTGTCCCTCCTGAGCAATTGTAGCGCATTAATCTAAGCAGGTGTCCTCCATTAGACCTCTGACACCTGTCTCCGCTGTACTTTGGTGGCGTGTCCTTTCACCTGTCTCAGATGTCAGGCAAGAGACGAGGGCCGCAGGACGCTGGCCTTTCGATAGCAGACGGGGTATTTGCGGGCTCGCGTGCGCAGGCGCTGTGGAAGTCCAGGGGTTGTGATAAATGAGCTGATGGCCGAGTGGTCCCAGAGTGCTGAGCCCACAGTCACCGTAAATAGTAATACTAGTATTAGTACTAATCCTATTAAATACTAATGCTGCTGCCAAGCCAGAAATCCTAACATCACCGCTGCAGGTGGGGGTGCGAGGAGCATCACCTTTCTGACTCGTCTGTCTTTCCGGGAGGGCCAGAAGTAGCGTGGCTAGTTACGGATGTCACCTGGTTGAAACATCTTGCCTTTGTACGACACTAGTGGTTGGTTTGGCTCTGTGGGTGTTAACTAGGGGGCGGTTCTGAGTTTCTGGGAGGCTGCTATGCCCAGTGTCCAACATCCCGAAGAAATGTCCATCCCATTTTACGGTAGATAATTCCAGAAGGTTTAATCTTCTGACAGTCAAAGTGGCTAGAGCCCAGATCTGAAACCCAGTCCGGCTTCTGAATGGTAACCACATGTGGGAGGGGATGTGCTGAGGACACTGTAGAGGTAAGTAAGGCAGTACCACTGTTTTTGGTAAATCAATCCCGCAGTAATTGTTAAAAATGAAAACGTAAAACTAGCTTTTACCATTTTTTAAAAGCTTTGTGGTAAAAAGATCATCTCTTAAAAGCTTCTGATAAAAAGTGACTTAAAAGTTATTTACATGGTACCCTGTTTTCCTAAGCTTCATGCTGATGTCCTTTCATAATTTCTAATGTTGAAAATGCAGTGCTGGATCGTGAGACCTCCCTGGGGTGTGAGCAAGTAGGAATAAGCAAGTGGGCACAATCTCCTTAGCGAGCCAAGTGCTAGTTTGTAGAGCTGATTTTTAGGCGAAGCCCCGCTGTAGTCCTTGGTCTACCACCACTTTCTTTCCTTCTCGATCTATTTACGAAAAGCATAAAATTGTGAATTCTTGCCCCATAAAGGCTGTCACTTTATCCATGACTAGGGGAGAGCTGAATTTGAGCATGGGGAGTAAATACTGCATTGTAGTTAAGACTACGTGGCTACCAAATGTAGGCAATATAGGAAGTTAATTAGTAATTAGAAAGTCCATATATGCCAGGTCCTGTGCTAGCCAACTTTCTCAGCCACTTTGCTTTACTCGATTTAAGGAACTCTGGGAGGGAGACAAATAATTCTGGAAATGCGGTGACAGAGCTAATAAAGGGCAGAGTCTGTATTGAAACAGAAGCCTCGCAGAATTCCCAGTTCCTGCTAGTCCTGGCGTTTAGAACTGGGAAGTAATAAAACTGGATTTTAAAGGGTCCCCAGAATCTGCTGTGGGTGACGGTTACGTGTACCGAAGGGAGTCCGCGATCATTCCCACCTTTCTGAGTAGCCACAGCCTAGGCTCTTGAGCATCAATTTGCAGTAAAAAGCTTTTGTCAAAAGAGGTTCCAGGGGTGCCTAGCTGGCTCAGTTGGTGGACCGTGTGACTCTGAATTTTTTTTTTAAATGACTCTTCATCTTGATGTGAGTTTGAGCTCCATGTTGGGTGTGTATATTATGTGTGTGTGTGTGTGTGTGTGTGTGTGTGTGTATACTTTTTTTTTAAGGTGCCAACTAGTATACTTACTGTAGTGGCATCACACAAAGGCTAGAAAAAGTGTTCAGGGTCATGTAAGAGTTAAATTTTTACTTACTCCCTAATTCTGAGGTTGTGAGGACTTTAAAAATGCTTTGAAAACAATAAATTTGCTAAAGATAATTTAGTATTTGGAAAGTTTTAGAGAAAAGTGTCTTTTTTATTCCCAACAGTCTCTCCTCTTCCTTCCTCCATGGATCCGCTTACTCAGGACAGCCCCGATTCTTCCACCAGTCCGTGGGTAAAACTCCCACCCACCTCTGGAGAGGAGAGAACAGCTAGGAAGGAAGATGCGACCCAGGGCAAGAAACAGAAGATGAGGACTGTGTTCTCTCAGATCCAGCTGTATGTTCTCAATGATCGATATCAGAGACAGAAATACCTCAGTTTCCAGCAGATGCAAGAACTTTCCAACATTCTGAACCTCAGCTATAAGCAGGTAGGGTTGGTTTTGTTGTCCTTGCAGTGAGAAATAAAAACGCTAATTTGCAGATGAGCGTTACTAACATCCGTGTGTAGCCTGTTATCTGTGCACACCCTACAAATAATTTTAATACGAAAGTGAGATCTTTGTAACATTTCACGATCATCTTTAATGTTCTCTTTAGGGCACCTGGGTGGGTCAGTCGGTTAAGCGTCTGCCTTTGGCTAGGGTCGTGGTGCCAGGGTCCTGGGACTGAGCCCCACATATTGCTCCCTGCTCATCAGGAAGCCTGCTTCTCCCTCTGCCTGCCGCTGCCCCTGCTTGTGCTCTTTCTCTGTCAAATAAACAAAATCCTTTTTAAAAAGTTCTCTTGGGACACCTGGGTGGCTCAGCAGTTAAAGTGCCTGCCTTCAGCCCAGGGCGTGATCCTGGGGTCCTGGGATCAGGTCCCACGTTGGGCTCCCTGCATGGAGCCTGCTTTTCCCTCTGCCTGTGTCTCTGCCTCTCTCTCTCTCTCTCTCTCTCTCTCTCTGTTCTCTCATGAATAAATAAATAAAAATCTTAAAAAAGGTTCTCTTTAATATGCCATAATTTACTTAACTAGTTTTTCTATATTGCACATGCCAAGATCATAAAAATATTTCCAATTTCTCCTTGATCAAAGGAGTTATATAATCTCATCTTCCGGGATAGGGAGAGTCCTTAACCAACACTGCTTATTAAATTAAAATGGAATCTTTTATCTGTATGCATGATTACTAATGAGGTTAATTATGTTTCATGTTGTTATTATTCAGTCAGATATTTTATGGTGTTTTTCTATCACTGGTGCCATACTTAGACAAAGTCCTCCATTCCTTTTTTTTAAGATTTTCTCTATTCATGAAAGATGCAGAGAAACAAGCAGAGGGAGAAGCAGGCTCCACGCAGGAGGGCCCCATGTGGGACGATGATCCTGGGACTCCAGGATCACACCTTGAGCCAAAGGCAGATGCTCAATCGCTGAGCCACCCAGGCATCCCCAAAGACCTCCATTCCAGAAGTTATTGTGTGTGTGTACACCTGTACATACATACTTCTGGTCCTTCTCAATTTCATTTTCTAATTTATCATTGTAAATCATTTGGAAGTTTAAGTTTACTGTGTGCTCCTACATAACGATATTTTCTCAGTAGTTGTCCTAGTGGTATATTTCATAATTTTTGAGTTAAAATTACCACTATTATTGTATTAAATGGAAGTGTGCTTATGGGGATGCCTGGGTGGCTCAGCGTCTGCCTTCAGCTCAGGGTGTGATCCCAGGATTCAGGATCGAGTCCCACATCGAGCTTGCTGCGTGAAGCCTGCTTGTCCCTCTGGCTGAGTCTCTGCCTCTGTGTGTGTGTCTCTCATGAATAAATAAATTAAAAATCTTTTTAAAAAAGTGTGCTTATGGAGGAGGTTTTTTAATCACAAAGTACATTTAACCAACTAGGGGCGTTAGTAAGTATGAATAGAGAGGTGTGTAGACATTCATTCATTCATTTTTTAATTTTTATTTTATTTATTTATTTTTATTTATTTGAGAAAGACAGCAGGACATTCAAGGAAAAGGAGAAGCAGACTTCCCGCTGAGCAGGGAGCCTGATATGGGGCTGGATACCAGGACCTTGAGATTATGACCCAAGCCTAAGGCAGCCGCTTAACCCATTGAGCCACACGGGCACTCCTAGACATTTATTTAAATGTGAATCTTCTAGGGGTACCTGGGTGGCTCAGTGGTTGAGCATCTGCCTCTGGCCCAGGGTGTGACCCTGGGGTCCTGGGATCAGAGTCCCATATCAGGCTCTCCATGTGGGGCTTGCTTCTCCTGCCTGTGTCTCTGATTCTCTATGTCTCCAATGAATAAATAGATAAAATCCTTTAAGAACAGTAAACGTGAACTTCCTAGTGAATAGATATGTAATGTGTCTTCTCTAAACTGGTAGGCTCATTGAAAAAGGGCGTTGACATCCATCCCTAGAACATTGTTTCCGTGAATGAAAGGAAGGACTCTAGAAGTTTGTCTTGTTCCTGAGCTTTAGATAGCTGTTGTCGGGGGAAACAATGTCAACAGTAATCTTTGATCCCTAGCATATCCGCACTACTGGTATTTCATGTCTTCCTGTCACTTTTCCCTTGTAGGTTAAAATCTGGTTCCAGAACCGGAGGATGAAAAGCAAGAGGCAGCAGAAAAGAAACTTGCAAAAGGAGAGCAACAGTGTGACTCAGGTAACAGGAAGCTTTTATTTTTTTCTGCTTTCTTTTCAAGGACTTTCCCGTTCTGCTCATTGCTAAAGCTTAAGACGCGGCCCACACACAATTCTGATTTTCCTTAGAGCTCTTGGGTTAACCCGCCATTCCCTTTCAGAACAGCTCTGCCACCACGGAATACGCAGGCTTCTATCCCTGTCACCAGGGGTACCTGCTGAACCCTTCTGGAAACCTCCCACTGTGGAGCCGCCAGGCCTGGAATAACCCCAAATTGGAGCAGCCAGACCTGGAAAAGTCAGACCTGGTGCCCCGAAGCCGGAAACAACCAGGCCTGAAACAATCCACTCCACAGCTGTGAAGAGGAATCGCTGCAGCTCCCGATCCAGTTCCAGCAAAATTCTATGGGCGATCTGGAGTCCATCTTCAAAACTGCTGGGGAAAGCCATGGTGTCCCACAGCAACCCACTAAGTATTTTAGTACTCAGGAAATAATGGATTTTTTCCCAAATTACTCTGAACATTCAACCTGAAGATGTGTGCTGATAAGTATATTATTCGATCTCAATTTGGGCAGTATTATTTCTGATTGGATTTGTCTTTTAGGGTCCTATATCTCTGCCTCGATAATGTCCTATTATGCTGAGTGTATCCATTGAGGGGATATGATTGGAGTCAAAGGTTTCAGTAGTTGGCTGCTATGGACAACATGATAAGATGTTTCTGGCTATAGATAACTAGATGTAATACTAATTCAGGTATCTTTAGGCTGTAGATTATATCAAGAAAAGGAAGTAAAAATACAAAGACCTGTGATAAAGGATAATTGTATTTTCTGAGATTGTGAGTCTTGTTTTCATCACCTCCATTAACAGTGAAGGGTTAAGCTATATACAATATGCTTCCTTGGTTTCCTCTGCCCTTTGTGATTTACTAGAATTGTTAATTTGTTCATTCTAGTAGTTGTAGAAAGATGTCTTGTATTTTAATGTATCATGATAATACTGCCAGTTTGGATGGCTTAAGTACAAATAAAATATCCACTTTTACCTTCTGTTGTCTCTACCCCGATTTCACCAGTCACTCAGTGAGTAAAAATTGGACTAAACATGGGTCTTTATAGTCCAATGGGATAGGAAACAACTGACATTTCTCTAGCCATTGGGGGGAGGCTGCTATTAGAAATGGGTAAAAGTGAGGGATCCCTGGGTGGCTCAGCTGTTTAATGCCTGCCTTCAGCCCGGGGCGTGATGCTGGAGACCCAGGATCGAGTCCCACGTCGGGCTTCCTGCATGGAGCCTGCTTGTCCCTCTGTTTCTGTCCCTCAAGAATAATTAAGTAGCATCTTAAAAAAAAGGAAAGGAAAGGAAAGGAAAGGATACCAAGTATGCAATGCTAAGTGACAGACCAATTAATCTGAACTAATTTATTTCCCTTATGTGTATAATAATGAAACAATAAAATTTGTGGTTATTTGCAGTTAAAAGAAGAATGTTGGGGATGCCTGGGTGGCTCAGCGGTTGGGTGTCTGCTTTCAGCTCAGGGCATGATCCTGGAGACCTGGGATGGAGTCCCGCATCGGGCTCCCTGCATGTAGCCTGCTTCTCCCTCTTCCTGTGTGTTTCTGCCTCTGTCTCTCATGAGTAAATAAAATCTTTTTAAAAAGGAGGGGATGGGGAGAAGGTCAGCTAATATAACTCACAGGGAAGGTTCTGTGTCCACCCTTCTGTCCAATTACACTCTGCCAGAAAAAAACTAAGTTGAAACAAGCTTATTTTAAGACATTTTTTATTTTTTAAAAAAGATTTTATTTATCCAGGAGAGACAGGCCCAGGGAGAAGCAGGCTCCCTGCAGGGAGCAGGATGTCGGACTCCTCCCAGGACCCCAGGTTCACACCCTGAGCTGAAGGCAGCTGCTCAACCACTGAGTCTTAAAAAAGAAGTGCCCGTATTTTTTTATTTTTAAAGATCTTTGGTAAATGCCAGCTTTATTATTATTTTTTTAAGATTTTATTTATTAATGAGACACAGAGAGAGGCAGAGACACAGGCAGAGGGAGAAGCAGGCTCCATACACCGGGAGCCTGACCTGGGATTCGATCCCGGGTCTCCAGGATCACGCCCTGGGCCAAAGGCAGGCGCTAAACTGCTGCGCCACCCAGGGATCCCTCTAGGTCCCTTCCAAGTGTTTTAGCAAATGATACCAGCTATCCTTTTAACATATACTATTAAATAAACTACTCTTTAGTATATATTATTTTTAATTATTTACTGGTCAGTGTGCTGAAATGTAAAGTTGCTATAGCTACCATAGTTAAACAGATGTCAAAATATTGGACTCAAACCTCAAAGTAACAAGGGAACAGGATCTAGATCATCTAGGTTCAGTCCCTACGGTTTGGGCCAGGAATTATTATTTCATCCTGTGTTTTTGCCTCTATAGCTGTATTTGTCAGACTTTTTTGTGTCTACGCTGGGATTTACCTTCTCAGGAAACAACTCTTCAAATACATATAACCTCGGATAGAAACTATGTATATTTGTATTTTCTAAAATAAGACTCTGGACGTCTGAGTGGCTCAGTGGTTGGGTCTCCCTTCGGCTCAGGGCATAATCCTGAAGTTCTGGGATCGAGTCCCACATTTGTAATGTCCTATATACTGAAAAAAGTTTGAAAGGACAAATGTTTAGAAGTTCCGAGACTAAAGGTGATGAATTTTTCGTTTATTATTTATTTTCTTAATTTTTTCCACATGGAAAATACATACTGCAGATAGAATCTTAAATAAAAACAGGGGCACCAGGCTGGCTCTTGATCTTGGGGTTCTGAGTTTGAGCCCCACAGTGGGTGCAGAGATGACTTAAATAAACTTAAAAAATGGTAAATAAATAAAAACAGGGGTATTTGGATGGTGCAGTTGGTTAAGTGTCCTACTCTTGGTTTTGGCTCAGGTGGTAATCTCAGGGTTGTGAGATTGAGCCCCATGTCGCACTCTGCACTTAGTGCAGGGTCTGCTCAAGGTTTGTTATCCCTCTGCCCCTCTCTCTAAAATAAATAAATCTTTTTCTTTCTTACGATTTTATTTATTAGAGAGAGAGAACATGAGCAGGGTGAAAGGCAGGCAGAGGGAGATGGAGAAACAGGCTCCCTGCTCAGCAGGGCACCCGATTTGGGGCTCGATCCCAGGACCCTGAGATCATGACCTGAGCTGAAGGCAGATCATTAACTGACTGAGCCACCCAGGTGCCCCTAAAATAAATCTTATAAAAAAACTAAGTTAAAATTGGGTAATCAACATTTTTGGAGTGGCTGCTGTGTGGCAAGCATCACTGGGGGACTCTGGCTCTGTAGATGGAACAAAGTGAGCAACTGCCTGTGCTCAGCCCCTCTAGTGAGTTAAGTGCAGTGGGCAACCCCCGCTGGCCACAGAGTAGCTACTCACAGCATTGATTCCAGAGAGCTGCTGGGAGAGCTGGAGCATGATGGAAATGATAATGGGTTGTCGGTAGCTGCGCGATCTGAAGAGCTCCAGCACAGTGACTTGCTTTTCTTGTGCCATCCTAGCACTCTCATCTTTCATCTCCTGGATGTCCTGACTCACATCCTGGGTGCCCCACAATCGTTGGAGGACTGGTCAAACAAAAGATAAAGATTAGGTGCTATTCCATCTTCATTTCCCCTCTAATACAGCTGGACAAAAGCCACAGAGATGAGCTCTGGATATGGCTCATCAATTAGCATCTGTGCCTTAACCTGCTTCTCACGTCACTCTTTAGGGGTTGAAAGTTTCTGACTGGAGAGCAATCAGGCAAGTCTCCATTTGGGTTCTGAGGGGCAAGGAAAGGAGAGGACCAAACAGATCCAATGCCCTAAACCACAACCCTAAAATCCCTACAGTCAAAGTGTGAAGGATACTCACTCTCCTTAGCATTCTCCTCTTCCTTTATGTTAATGAGCAAAAATCTAGGGCTCTCGGGGCAAAATGGAAGGGCGGCACTTTGCAGGACAGCTGGAATGATGGTGAAGCCCAAGAGCAGGGCCAAAGCTCTTCAGTTCCCATGATGACTTTCAGACCGAAGATCTAGAAACCAGATCAATATGATACTGTAAAGCTCATTCTTTATATAAGCCACAAGTTGGTTAAAAAAAAGTCAGAAAAAACACATTTCCGCAAATCATCCATTTTTTTTACAGCAGGAACAAAGTTTCTTTCTCTACCCTTCCTGCTTCTTTAGCTGTCTGTGAGTTGCAATAAGAAAAGTACCTGCAACTTCCATATAGTTGAATAGATGCAGATATTCCTGAGCTTATCTATGTCACCTCATTTAATGAGCCATGACTGAAACTCAAAGCATGAGCTCTAGAGTACCTGAGCTACCAGGATCCCGATGACGATGCCCAGCTGGTTAAGAGTGCCGAAGGCCCCCCGTAGGGCAGTGGGAGAGATCTCCCAATGTACATGGGCACAAAACCTGTGCAGAGGCCGCAGAAGAGGCCAATAATCAATTGGCCCAGGATCAGCATTTCAACCGACTGCACTATTTTGCAGAACCCCATAAGGCAGCCACCAGCGACAGCCAAGAGGTTGACCATAAGCATTGAATTGCGCCTGAAAGGTTAAATGAAGACAAGAGAAGTTAGCAAAATAGGCCTGATCTCTTTCCTCCTTTCTTTTTATTTTATTTTATTTTTTTTATTTATTTATGATAGTCACAGAGAGAGAGGCAGAGACATAGGCAGAGGGAGAAGCAGGCTCCATGCACCGGGAGCCTGACCTGGGATTCGATCCCGGGTCTCCAGGATCACGCCCTGGGCCAAAGGCAGGCGCCAAACTGCTGCGCCACCCAGGGATCCCTCTTTCCTCCTTTCCTTATCTCTCTACCCTTCTCCAGGTTCACAGATCTTCTCTTGTGGTCTAACTTTTCCTCTTACTATTATCAGAACATCTCTGGCTGGGATAAGATCAATGGTTTTATACCTTTGTATGCATAAAACTCACCTAGAAAGCTTGTTTAAGTTGCACACTAACTAACAGCATTAGCTTCAAATCTGCAAGAAATTAAAATTGTCCCACCCCATCCCAATTTACTAAATCATTAAGTCTGACTCTGGGACAGAGGCCAGCAATCTGTTCCCAAAAGCCATCTGGGTGATTGGATTCTAGCTAAGGTTTGAGAACCATTGGTACTGGGCAATCCTGATACAGCTGGTCCCTGAACACATTCAAGAGAAATTTCTGGACCAGTGCTGATCCTTTTATGCTTCTTTTTTTAAAAGATTTTATTTATTCATGAGAGACACACACACAGAGGCAGAGACACAGGCAGAGGGAAAAGCAGGCTCCACGGAGGGAGCCTGACGTGGGACTTGATCCCGGCTCTCCAGGATCAGTCCATGGACTAAAGGCAGCGCTAAACCACTGAGCCACCCAGGCTGCCCTCTTTTTATGCTTCTTACTGCATTTTATTATAATATAGTTGCTTGGATGCCACCAACATACTAATGAAGACTGATTTCAGACTAAGGTTTTTTTTTTTTTTTTTTATGGGCAGAAAGTGGACAGCCTCAGCTCTCCTGGCTCCAGGCTAGCTTGTGGGGAGGCCATCTTCAATTAGTATTGATAGCCAGTATAAAATAACAAATTACTGCATCTATGTGTTAAATGTGGGAGGCAAAGCCATGGAAACAGCTAACCGAAAATGGAAGTAAGAGATTAACACTGAAAATTTACTGCAGATGTTGGGAAAAACTAGAGCTTCAGCAACTCTCCCCTTGGGTGGTCTGCTGGAATTATCCAGGGAGTTCTGAAACCCTGGCACTTTTAAAAGCTCCCAGGGAGATCCTAAATATGCAGCCAAAGAGAGCCTACTGTTAAAGGGTAAAATTTCATCCCTCATTCTGTTTTTTTTTAATGATAGTCACAGAGAGGGAGAGAGGCAGAGACACAGGCAGAGGGAGAAGCAGGCTTCATGCACCGGGAGCCCGATGTGGGATTCGATCCCGGGTCTCCAGGATCGCGCCCTGGGCCAAAGGCAGGCTCAAACCGCTGCAACACCCAGGGATCCCCCTCATTCTGTTTTTACCTTTCTCTGCATTCCTTTCCTGGGAGACCCCACTTCCTCTATTAGGTTCTTTTGCTAATAAAATAACAATAGGAAGAAAGTCACAGGGAGTTATGGGAAAAGCACATTAAAATTTCAATGACTTGGGACATGGTTGAGCATCTGCCTTTGGCTCAGGGTGTGATCCCAGTCCGGGGAGGAGTTTCACTCACGTTGGGTTCCCTGCATGGAGCCTGCTTCTCCCTCAGCCTGTGTTTCTGCCTCTGTGTCTCTCATGAATTAATAAGCAAAATTTAAAAAATAAATTAATTAATTAATTAAAAAAAAAATTTCAATGACTTGAGTAGCCACATTGTGGCCTTAAAAATGCAAACACAACAAACATCAAACATTATCAAATAAAATGGGTTGCTTCAATTTTTTAATTTTTATTTATTTTTAATTTATTTTAAAGGTTTTATTTATTTATTCATGAGAAACACAGAGATAGAAGCAGAAACACAGGCAGAGGGAGAGGTAGGCTCCATGCAGGGAGCCCGACGCGGGACTCAATCCCTGGTCTCCAGGACCACACCCTGGGCTGAAGGTGGCGCCAAACCACTGAGACACATGGGGTACCCGGTTTAATTTTTTTTTTAAAGTTAAATTCTACTTGTGTTTCCAGAACATCTAATTAGCAAATGAAATGATTTCTTCACCAGTTATAACTTAAAATATTCTACAATGTTTTATTAAGTCAGTGTGGAATGAGAAGATTCAATGTTCTTTTTTGGGGAAAAAATGTCAGTAATTTGGCCATTATCCACATTTACCACAGGCCAAGGATTATAAAATGTTTCCTCCTAATCCTGCTTTATAAAATAATGAAAACACTTGCATGAAATCCCAAAATTTTTAAGAAAAGTAAACAACTCCTGACCTTGTAAATCAAGTATGTTTCTGGGAAATTCCATAGTGCACTTTATTAGAGACTACTGAATTAGCTTCAGCTGGACTGCAAAGGCGACTCTCTTTAATGGGCAGCATAGCTTCTAGCAGTTCTATTCAGTGCCAGTTGGCTTAGTTTACCTCAATTCGAATTGGGAATGTTTTCATTCAAATGCATCATGGCCTCCCCATCCTAATTCTCAATACCTGTTCCCAATGCAACCAGTATAGCCCCCTTCCTTACCCAGTTTCTGCTCAATACCTGCCAAAGCGGTTGACAGAGTCCAACAGAGAAGGAGCCAATCATACCACCAACAGAGAAGATGGCCACAGACAAGGACCAGAGGGAAGTGAGTAACACTTCAGTGGGAAGATTTTCCGATTTCTCTTCCAAGGTGTAATTGAGAAAGTCCTTTATTATCTGCAAATTAAAATGATTGGTGGGCAGACAGACTGTTACAGTTGAATGAGAGAAGGGGCAAATATTGGGGGGTGGATCTTTCTCTAAGAAAACAGCATTACGGATTAAAGAATCAAGTAAATGGATGCAGATGGAAGAGATAGAGAACATACTGGAGGTTAATGGTAGCTCTGAAAAGAACAATTTTGATTTGTCCTGAAAATCCAGATAGGTAGTAGCACAGATGTTCAGTAGACTACCCCTAGTCCTCCCCTAAGACCCTCCCACCCCCGTTGTAACTAACCCCCTGAGGGATAACAAAAGAAGTGTGCCATGATAAGGTGAGAGGAAGAATGGGTACAGTCCAGTCAAGGGTATAGAGAGCAACTGAGCTTTTTGCTTTGATTAATGATTCAGTTAGCCTTCCCCACCAATATTATTCTGTCTCTCCAGCCTTCACCAAGCTAGATACCAAGTTTTACTGAAACTCTTCATTGTTGAACCCCACTTTTTTTTTTTTGGAACACCACTTTAAAGGAATAATTTCCCAATTCCAAATTCTAACTCTAGTTGCCTGGCACTCACCGTTTCAGGAGCATTGATGACTCCGGTATTATAGCCAAACTGGAAAGAGAAAGAGCCTATTGTAGCAATGGAGATGGCAAAGATCAGAGACACCGTGACCTGGGGTGGGGGGCAGAAGAGGGAGAAGGGAAGAAACTTTCCTTAAACCTCTTGACTAATGATGGTTTCTTCTCGATTAAGGAGATATGTAAAGAACAAAAACTTAATGAAATTTAGGTAATAAATGGAACACAAAAGAACTGGTTATCCTCAAGAACTTATCCAGAGATATACAGACAACCACGTACACTTGGGAAAAGTGCCAAGAAAATTTGGCTAGAAAGTTAAGAACAACTCGGTTAATCTGTTTGAAACTATTAAAAAAAAAAACTGCCCCAGGTAAAAGCAAGCATAGAACTGCAGGAAAAGAGAGCCCTGGGATTCCTAAAAATGGACTATTTTGGAAACAGCTAGATCCAGTGTTGTCTTATCCTGTACCCCAGGATCCTACTGAAGGCCAGAGTGGTGGTGGTATCTTCACCATTCGGCTGTTCTTATTGCTCAGGATAACGTAATCTATAAAATCTACCCACGGTATCCTGGTCACATTTGAAATTCTTCCCGTTTACTTCATTTTGTACCGCTACCCCCACCCCACAAAGGGAGAACACAAGTTCACTCCCAACCTAACAGACAGGAGTCGTGGGGGGGAGGAGGGAGTCATCTCTCACCTTGCTGGGAGTAATTTAAGTGAGTGTTAGATTTTCAGTTCAAGATAAGCTCAATTTTTATGGCTGAGGACATCTTCTGAGGCGACTGCCCAACCCTTCCTTACCTTTAACTCCCTCCTCCTTTTAGGTTAGACAGAGTGGCCAGGAGTTTTGCTTCTCCGAAGCTGACCCTGCACCCCAGGCCACCAGGTATAAGCACCAAAGCACCCTCGCCCGCACACAGCTGTGTAATCTACTTCTCATCAGTAAGGACCTCTTCTTCCTTTCAGCCTGGCCTCATCATCATTTACTATCCTTGAGGGCCTTTTCATTTTCCACCCTGTTTTTTCATCCCTTATCTTCCTTCATTTTCAAATGAAGTAAGAGATGTTCACCTTGGTGACAACGATTTTCTCCCTGTAAAAATACTGCTTCCATAACACACAGTAACACATTAATGTATCGTGCACTCACAATCACAACCACAATAAAGATAACTGGAATTCTCTCTCCTTAATATCCAAGGACTCTCTAGGTTACAGAGCAGATGGCCGGACACTGACCCATGCCCTCAAACGAATCCCAGGTCCTCTCAAGGTTTAATGCTTCCAGAGGAATCTTCCTGCTGGCTCAAGAGACCCATACTTGGAATCAACACAGCCAAGCAGCCTGCAGACTCAGGCATCTCATCCCCGCATCCTCAGTACCATGTGATCATGTTAAAAACAGTAACAACCCTGAGAAAAACACATAGATAGCTTCTCCAGGTGGCTTTCCCTGCGACAGGAAGGTGAATGGAACTGGGATAAATCCTTAATAGGCTTGGACATCCAAAGATAACTGGCAGTACCATGGCATCCCAGGCTGGAGAAGAAACGAACAGGCCTGAAGATGGCTAGATGACTTAGATTAAAACGGAGCACAGCACCTCCATAAAGGCCTGCCTTTGGAGTGTACCCCCAACAAGCAAAAAAGTAACTGATAATTCTATCAGTCCTTCTTACCTTCTGTGTCCCCATGGCCCTAATTTACTTCTATTCCAATCTTCAATAAAGATCTGGGAGTTGGGATCCCAGAGACACCGCCTTCCAGTCAACAAAACCTCCAAAATGTCCTTCTTGGCAGCAAGTTTTCCTACTGGTCCCCAGCTCCGCAGCACATCTCCTCCTCGCTCTCACCGTTAGAGCTCGCCAGGCACTAATTTATAATCTCTGCAAAGGGTGGTGCCTGCAAGGAAGACAAGCAACCCCCCCCCCAGCCCCACACTCGGCTCAAGTGATCCCGTGACCTCTCGGAATTTGGTGACTTCAAACTCTGCCCCCACCCTAGGCAACAACTCCCTCTCCTCTCACCCCCTTTTTAAAACCACATCCTTCACCCTCCCTACTTCTTTTTTTTTAAACTGGTCCTCCTTCCCCCTTCTAATAGCTGCTATAGCATCTTAGTTTCACAGACAAAATGCTCCAGAAAAGCCTGTGGGAGGGCAAATTAATTTGTGTTCTCCATCTGCTGGGAATTAAGTCAATCTATAGAGATGAGACTAAATGCTATTTACACAAGGCAGAGTCAACGGGGTGGTGCTATCTGAAAGTTAAGGTTGTTTGAAGGTGTGTAAGCAGAAGGATTCACAATGCCATGAACTTATCAGCTGCCTTTTTATTATAGACTAGGTCTACAATCTTGAAGGGGAAGGAAGGGCAGTCTGGAGAAGAAAAGCTAGCAAGGAAAGAACTGGGCCACTTTTTTGGCTCTCCTTGTTCTCTGATTAGCACACTCTCTCCTGGGAGGAAGAAAATCTGAGTATCTGGGAGCCAGACCAACTCTCCTGGACTGCAGGAAGGAGAGAATCAACTGCTTTTGGGATACAATCCAAACTCCTTAATATGGCATTTACCAAACCACCTATTCTGAATCCTACTGATTCTACAACATTTTGCCTCTAGGCTCAGGTTTATAGCATCTGAAGATGGAACAATTACCAAATTCAGTTAAAAAGGTGTTTGCTGGGTGCACATTACATGTCAGGTACTCTCCAAGAAACGGGTTTCATCAGCATGTAGGACAAAAAAGTGTCGTGGCTTTTAAGGAATTTATAGCATTTCCCTTATTATTCTGTTAGGAGTTAGTTGAACAGTTAAGTAGTTAGGGCCAGGGTCGCCAGCAAGAAAATATGGAGTCAGGACAGCTGAAATAAAATAGCATTGACATCTTGTATTGCAGCGTAGGCAGGACCACACTAACAGTTTGCTTTTCAGCCTTTGCAGAAATGACTTCTGCAAAAATTCCTAAATAAAGTAAGACAGTTACCCACAAAGCATTTGTTGGTATCACAGGCAAGGGGCAGTTAAGGCATAAGCCTCTAGATGTCAGGAAAAAAAGACCATCAGCTCAGAGACATTAACCAAACAGGGAGACAGATACGTGACCAAAGCCCTGATTGGCACGACTCAGCACAACCTGATCACTTAAGAAAGTTTCACTTAAAAGAGCTCATAAAAACCCCTAAACTTAGAAACTCCGGGGGCAACCCACTGGGCCCCCCTCCCTCTCCGGGAGCTTTATACTCTTGCTCAATAAACTTTGCTTTGCTGCCAACCAAGGACTGCGGGCATGCAGGGGACAAAAGTCCTGTACCACTTCCACTTACAGAATAAAAAAGGACAGTCTCAATTGATTCTTATTAATTACAGGCTGAGATGAGTGGGGGAAAACAGATAAGAAAAATTCGAAAAAAGGAAGATGAAAGATAACGAAAGGAGAGAGAGAGAGAGAGAGAGAGAGAGACAGAGACAGAGACAGAGAGAGGAGGCTCCAGTGTAAGAGTAAACAAAGAAAACAATTTGGTTCTAACAACAGATTTGGGTGAGAGATTGTGATCAAGGCTTTGCTGGGGCTCTGGAGGGAAGCGATGGATATCAATGGTCAATTTCCTAATGCCAGTTAATTTGTAGCATAGCAATTCCTTCAGGATGGGGGAAGAGGGTGAGCAGAGAGAGCACAGTAACTGGACACAATTTTTCTAGTTGGTAAACGGGGTGTGTGTGTGTGTGTGTGTGTGTGCATTTTCTTTTGGGTTTTGGTTCAGCGCCTAGAATTCAAACTGATGCTACTGAACCAGACACAAACCAGATTATGTTGTCTCTGTGTGTGTCTCTCTCTTTTTTAATGAGGCTATTTTCTAAATCTGATCATTAGTAGAGAGAACCAAGTATGAGTGAAGCGTGACATCCAAGAAAACCTTCCCTGAGGTCACACTTCCCCTCCCCCACCTCATTCCAGTCCTTCCAGGAAACACTGAGCCTAGAGGCCCCTTAAGTTACCACAGCAACTGAATTTAGCAGCCAAAGGACAAAGAATATCCTGTAAGGCAGTGAGGTCCAATAGAAATATAATCCAAGCTACTTATGTTATGAAAAATTTGCTAGTAGCCATACTAAAAAATTTAAAAGACACAAGAGATTAAATACTGACTTTATTTGACCCATGAGGGCCCAAATAATATCATTTCAGTATAGTATCAATATAACAATTATTACTAAGGTAGTTCCCTTTTTTTTCCCCTACTAAGTCTTTGAAATTCAGTGTATATTTCACATTTATAACACATCTCCATTTTCTTTTCCTTTTTTTAAGATTTTATTTATTTACTAGTGAGAGACACACACTTAGAGAGAGAGAGAGGCAGAGACACAGGCAGAGGGAGAAGCAGGCTCCTTGCAGGGAACCTGATGTGGGACTCGATCCCATGACTCAGGATCACACCCTGGGCCAAAGGCAAACGCTCAACCACTGAGCCACCCAGGCATCCCCACATCTCCATTTTCTACAGTTAAAGTAACAACAAAGTTGTGTTTGATGGGAAAATATTTTAAATTGCTCTGATTCTAAACTAATAAAAATCAGCAAAACAGTTTCTCAGTGGCATTACCTACATGTAAGTACTCAATAGCCATGTGAGGCTCATGGCTGGACCTTGCAGCTTCAATGCCCTGTTCTCCTCCGGTCTCTTCTATGTTCTTTTTTATCTTAGCTTTTATTTATTTGTTTCACAGGGTCATTCTTGGCTATAAACCACTTTATCTTTTCTTTCTCCCTCTCCCTAGACTTAGTAGAATTAGTTTTTAATGTTTTGCAAGAGCAAATTGCATGAGTAAAAGTACAAAGCGGGTCTGTATGAGCCTGTTCATTTACTCTGAGCAGCCTCCAATGTAATCAGAATTTGTTTTTTTTTTTTTTTGTAATCAGAATTTGTAATCAGGATTTGCCCCAGTAACTATTTGCCCAATGGTTAAGGAAATAAATGTAATTATAAAGGCAAAGAATGTATGTGTCCTAAATTAGTGTAAAACCGTGATGGAGAAAGATAATACTGAAGGTTAAGTTTTAGACGTGTGAATTCTGAAGAATATATTTTTTTTTTGGTAAAAAAGGAGGGAGGGTAAAAGGGAGAGAGATCTGAAACATCATCTGGCTAATTCAATTTGAAAAAATTACCTTCAAAAAAGTTAAGTGGGACAGAGAGCACTCTACTTTTAGCATTATACACTTTTAAAGGTTACAACTAGAATTCAACTGAATCTCAAGAATCTAAAAGCGTGCTGAACATATGAGTCAGATGCTTTTTGAGTAAGAGGACCTAATAAACTGACCAGAGATCAGTCAACGCTGGGCTTATTATCCCCAGAGCAAGGGACAACTAAATTAGGCAATCCTCCCCCTGGGCAACAGAAAGGTTGCTCTATACAACCTTATATTGGTATGTTTGGGGGAGATTGGTTGGTTGGCTGGGGTCTTCAGGACCTACTTTGAAAGTAGGTCCCACTTACTAGACTACCAGCTCCAGTCAGTCGGGAGCTACAGCATTCCTGAAATCTGGTGATTACAACGCTAGGGAAGCGCAGCAAGGTAAATGTCCTGGAACATGTATCATGTATCATTTGATTCCTGTGAGATGTTCTTCGATGGAAGATGAAATGAAGTGAAGTGAAGTGAAGTGAAATGAAATGAAATGAAATGAAATGAAAACAAAAGAGGAAATGTGGTGGATACATTTAAAAATGGAATAGACTGAAATGTTATGAAATTCCTACCTAATAGTTTCATGTAGGTCTGCTAAGAAGAGAAGTAATGAGTGAATAATAGCCTGAAATCTCTTAGCTCCAAAAACAGGTATCTGCAGACCATACATCTCAAGCCTAGCTTCTTTCTGCTAGGTGGGAGGATGTTTGCTATTGTGATAACTGAGTGGGAAAACAAACAAACCAAAAAATCCTGCAATCAAGGAATACAGGACTTTAAACACGTAGAGTTAAGTCAGAGAAGACTGCCTCTTTCATAGAACAGTGTAATGGCATTACAAGGCACACCAAAAAACTAATGCCTACTCTAAAGATTGCCAGAGTTAATTCTACTTGCTCTGCTTGCATTTGTAATTTTTCTCATAAAGAACATCTTTTGTTGTGGTATGTTATTTACTGATCTTCCTTTACTAGGTTGGGTGTAGTCAAAGTTCCTTTTGAATGAGAAATGTGAAAATACCCTCTAAAACACAGGGTAAAGAGAGAAAAAATTTGAAAAATGTTGATTTTCCTATCCAAACTGGATTTCAACCATTCATCACTCCAGTTAATCCTAAAGCACCTAATCCCAGCTCTCAGATCCTTATCACTTTTTAAGGGGTCTCCCCTCCTCCAATTTCCTTCAAAAATCAATCCATCATGTACCAATGGTTATTGAATAAAGTCTAGATCAGTGCTGTCCAGTAGAAACATAATGTAAGCTACATATGAAATTAAAAATTTTCCAGTAGTCACATTTTTAAAAAGTGAAAAGAAATGAGTTAATTTCAAAATTATATTTTACTTAACCTAATATACACCAAATTTTGTCATTTCAACTTGTAAATAATATAAAAGTTATTAATGAGATATTTCTTTCTTTCTCTCTTTGGCACTAGATCTGTATTTTACACTTCCAGCACACCTTAATTGGAACACTGAATTTTCAACAATTAAGGTGAAATGTAGTCTGATTAAAACAAATGAAGTTGTGTTTAACAAAAACACTTTATAGTACTTCTGATTTTTTACACTGCTTCAATTTTTTAATTGCTTCTGTCATTTTCCTTCTCTTTCTTTCCCTTTCCTTCTCTTTCTTCCTTCCTCTCTCCCTCTCCCTCCCTCTTTCTCTTTCATAATCTCTATGCCCAATATGGGACTCAAATTTGACACCCCAAAATCAAGGGTTCAATCTTCTACTGACAGAGCCAGCCAGGTGCCCCAACATGGTTTCAATTTTTATTTTTTTTTTAAGATTTTATATTTATTTATTTATGAGAGAGAGAGAGAGAGAGAGAGAGAGAGGCAGAGACACAGGCAGAGGGAGAAGCAGGCTCCATGCAGGGAGCCCGATGTGGGACTCGATCCCTGGTCTCCAGGATCGCCCCCTGGGCCAAAGGCAGGTGCTAAACCACTGCACCACCAGGGATCCCCTGGTTTCAATTTTTAAATACAAACGTAAATGAATTAAAATAGAGTGAAATTAATAAACTCCTGAGTCACACTAGTCACACTTTAAGTATATTTCTCCTTTGCCTAAACCAAACTGAACCAATTGTCAGTGTTCAAACAGACCTATGTATCTCTTCATCTGTATCCTTTATTATATTCTTTATAATAAACTAAAAAATGTGAGTAAATGTTTCTTTGACTTGTGTCAGCTGCTCTAGCCAGTTAATCAAACCCAGGAGGAGGTTGTTGAAACCTCTAATCTACAGCAGTTGATAAAGGAGAGTAGCCGCTGGCATCCGAAGTGGAGGAAAGAGAGAGGCAGTTTCGGTGGGTCTGGACCCTTAACCTGTGACATCTGATGCGATCTCAGGGTAGACAGAATTGAGTTGAAAGGGGAAGGCATTCCATTACCATCAGCTGAGAATTGAAGAATTTCTTGGTGGTGTGAAAAAAACGCACATTGAAGGGTACCATAACAATACACCACAGACTGGATAGCGTAAAAGACAGAATTTATTTCTTTCTTTTTTTTTTTTTCTTTAGAAATTTATTTTCTTAACAATTCTAGAGGCTGGGTGTCCAAGGTGTTGGCAGGCTTGGTTTCTCCTAAGAACTTTCTCCTTGACTTGTAGATGGCCTTTTTCTCTGTGTGTATACATCCGTGGTGTCTCTTGAATATCTACATTATCTGTTTTATGTTATTTTTTTTAATAATTTTTTTTTTAATTTACCACATTTATTTATTTATTTTTATTTTATGATAGTCACAGAGAGAGAGAGAGAGACAGAGACACAGGCAGAGGGAGAAGCAGGCTCCATGCACCGGGAGCCCGACGTGGGATTCGATCCGGGGTCTCCAGAATCGTGCCCTGGGCCAAAGGCAGGCGCCAAACCACTGCGCCACCCAGGGATCCCATGTTTTATGTTATTTTTTAAAGATTTTATTTATTTATTCATGTGAGACACAGAAGCAAAGACATAGGCAGAGGGAAAAGCAGACTCCTTGTGGGGAACCTGATGCAAGACTCAGTCCCAGGACCCTGGGATCAGGCCCTGAGCTGAAGGCTGATCCTCAACCACTGAGCCGCTCAGGTGTCCCTACATTTCCTGTTCTTTTTTTTTCTTTAAGATTTTATTTATTTATTCATGAGAGACACACAGAGAGAAAGGCACAGACACAGGCAGAGGGAGAAGCAGGCTTCATGCAGGGTGCCCGACGTGGGACTTGATCCTGGGCCTCCAGGATCACACCCTGGGCTGAAGGTGGTGCTAAACTGCTGAGCCACCTGAGCTGCCCTACATTTCCTGTTCTTATAAGGACATAAGTAGGATTGAATTAGGGCCCACCTAAAGGCCTCATTTTAATTTAATCACTTCTTTAAAGGCCCTGCCTCCTAATATAATCACATTCTGAGGAACTAGGGGTTATGCTTCTATAGGAATTTTGGGGGAACACAGGTCAGCCCATAACACCATGTTATTAAAGACTTACTCTTTTGTACTCTTTCATCTTGAATACCCTTCCCAACTGGCTAACTTCTAGTCATACATACAATAACCAGTATCTCTTCCCCTTTGTGGAACATTCCCAGACAAACCTAAGAAGATATGGTTTCCATTGTGCCACAATCTATCTCAAACATACCTGTATTATAGTACTTACTAAATCCTATAGCAATTATTTAACATATTTGCTTATCTTTCTAAATTGTGAGCACTCTGAGGGCAGAGATTTTATTTTATCTATCTTTTTTTTTTATGATAGTCAGACAGAGAGAGAGAGAGAGGCAGAGACACAGGCAGAGGGAGAAGCAGGCTCCATGCACCGGGAGCCCGATGTAGGATTCGATCCCGCGTCTCCAGGATCGCGCCCTGGGACAAAGGCAGGCGCCAAACCACTGCGCCACCCAGGGATCCCTATTTTATCTATCTTTATACTCACAGTGCCCAACAAATAGGTGAACAAAAAACTTTGTTAAATTAGCTGAATAAAACATGTTCAAAGTGTATCCTTAGGGCTGTTGAGTATCTAAACAAGCTATAACCTAATTAGCAAAATTTTAAAGCAATTTATTTATTTATTTATAATTAATTAATTGATTGATTGATTCATAGAGATACAGAGAGAGAGAGAGAGAGGTAGAGACAAAGGCAGAGGGAGAAGCAGGCTCCGTGCAGGGAGCTCAACATGGGACTCGATCCGGGTCTCCAGGATCACATCCAGGGCCACAGGCAGCACTAAACTGCTGCGACACTGGGGCTGCCCATAAGCAAATTTTTTAAAGTAATTTTTTAAATGTAATTTCTACATCTAACATGGGGCTCAAACTGAGAACCCTGAGATCAAGAATCACATGTTTCACTGACTGAGCCAGTCAGGCAGCCTCCTAATCGGTAAACTATACAACATGATTATAGCACTGACTTGTTAATAAGGGTATGGATTCATAGATGTCTCAAAAAATGCCCCTTAGAAAATAATCTTCTTTTAGGGATATACATGGATGCAGCTTGATAATTTGATGAAGGTGATAGAGTTTCCTTTACCTCCTAAGAATCATTCCTTAATATATTCAGATTACAAGTACACAACATTCCTGAAGCTCTATTTTCCATTGTACAAACTTAAAGCCAATTTAAGGAAATGTACAATCAGTCCTGGTCTGACCACCCATCTCCGAAGCTCTATCTAATTGGTCAACTAAGCCCTCAGTTTGACATCAAAACGAAACAAAAAAAAATCTCTAGTAATAGTCTAGGCTATTACCAGTTAATTTGTAAGCACATACTGCTGAGGATTTGTTATCCTTACCCTTTAATGCCACAGGCTATACTCCTAATTTATTTATTTTTAAAAAGGACTTTAGTTTTTCATGAGAGACACAGAGAGAGAGGCAGAGACATAGGGAGAGGGAGAAGCAGGCTCCATGCAGGGAGCCTGATGTGGGACTCGATCCTGGGACTCTGGGATCACACCCTGAGCCAAAGGCAGACGCTCAACTGCTGAACCATCCAGGCGTCCCTATACTCCTAATTTAAATAGGCGTCTTGAAATGGTCAATATCTTATTCGTTAGAACATCTAATTTTATGTTTAACTCTGTTGCCAGTTTCAAAGTAGATACTTTCTATATGTGTTTAACATAGGCAAATCTATTACTGTGCCATATTATTATGTATATTACTTAAAAATGCTTTGCTATTACTAGTTTACAATTTTTTTAAAAAAATTATTTATTCATGAGAGACAGAAAGAGAGGCAGAGACACAGATAGAGGGGAAAGCAGGCTCCTGGCAGGGAGCCTTATGTGGGACTTGATCCAGGACCCAGGATCACGCCCTGAGCTGAAGGGAGACACTCAACCGCTGAGCCAACCAGGCATCCCACTAGTTTACAAATTTATTCCCCCGAATACACTGTGAGCTTCCCGAACACAGTGACCACACCTTATTTGCCTCAATATTCTGAATATCTGATACAGAGTAAGTTATAAATAAATGTTTATTGAGAGAACTGAAGAAATGAATGTGATCAGAGAGTAATTTCTCAGGATTCATTTTTTTAAAAAATATTTTATTTATTCATGAGAAACATGCAGAGAGAAGAGGCAGAGACACGGGCAGAGGGAGAAAGAAGCAGGCTCTGTGCAGGGAGCCTGATGTGGGACTCGATCCTGGAACTCCAGGATCATGCCCTGAGCCAAAGGCAGATGGAGAGGTGCAGTGAGAGAGGGAGAGAGAGAATCTTAAGTAGGCTTTCTGCCTAGTGTGGAACCTAATGTAGGGTTCAATCTCACAATCTCAGGATCATGACCCAAGTTGAAATCAAGAGTCTGACACTTAACTTACTGAGCCACCCAGGTGCCACTCTAAAAAGAATGTGTTAACAAACAAAAGAATAGTGGCCTGTATCTTTTATTTTTTTAAGTAGACTCCATGCCAAGCATGGAGTCCAGTGTGGGGCTTGAACTCACAATCCTGAGGTCAAGACCTGAGCTGATATCAAGAGTCAGATGCTTAATTGACTGAACCACCCAGGCACCCCATTAGTCTGTATTTCTTTTTTCTCCCTCTTCTTTTTTCAAATATTTTATTTATTCATCCAGCCTAGAGGGAGAGAGAGAGAGAAGAGAGAGAGAGAGAGTGCACGAGTAGGGGGAAGGGCAGAAGGGCAGGGAGAGGGACAAGCAGACTCCACGCTGAGTGTAGAGCCCACTAGCAGGCTCAACCTCATGACCCTAATATTACTACCCAAGTGGAAACCAAGAGTCAGACACTCAACTGACTGAGCCACCAAGGCACTGCAGTGGTCTGTAATTCTTAAACAGAAATACTAGTTTGATGGTTAAAATTCGATATTATCCACCATTAAGATAACTAATTCTCTCTTAACTCACTCTATAACATTACCCTAATACCAAAACCAAAGACATTACAAGACAACTACAGACCAGTATCTCTAATGAATACAAAAGTCCTTAAGAATATAACAGCAAATATAATACAATAATAAAAAAAGAATTATACATCATGACCAAATGGGATTTACTGCAGGTATGGAAGGCCTGTTCAATATTTGAAAACCAATTAATGTAATCTATCATATCAAAAGGTTAAAAAGAAAACTCACATGGTTATGTCAATATATGCAGAAAAATTTGATAAAATCCAACTCTTTTTCATGATTAGAAACTCTCAGTAAGGGGTGCCTGAGTGGCTCAGTTGGTTAAGCGTACAATTCTTGATTTCAGCTCAGGTCATGACCTCAGGATCCTGGGATCAAGCCCCACATCAGGCTCCATGCTCCACAAGGAGTCTGCTTGAGATTGTCCCTCTATCTCTCTCTAAGAATGAATAATTTATTTTAAAAACCCCAAACTCTCAGTAAACTAGGAATATTGGGGAACTTCCTTGATAAAGAAAAAACCTACAACTAACAACATACTGAAATGGTGAAAAATCTAAAGCTTTACCACTAAGATCAGGAGCAAGGTAGAAATGTTCCCTCTCACTACTCCTTTTCAACATTAGCTAGAAGTACTAGCTAATGTAATAAGACAAGACAAGGAAATAAAAGGCATACAAATTAGGAAGGAAGAAATAAAACTGTTTGAACATGACTGGATTGTCTATAAGAATAAAATCCAGGGACGCCCAGGTGGCTCAGCAGTTGAGTGCCTGTCTTCAGCCCAGGTCATGATCCTGGAGACCTGGGATCAAGTCCCACATCGGGCTCATGCAGGGAGCATGCTTCTCTCTCTACCTATGTCTCTGCCTCTCTCTCTGTGTGTGTGTGTCTTTCATGAATGAATAAATAAAATCTTAAAAAAAAATCCAAAAGAACTGACAAAAAATTCCTGTAACCAATAAATTATTATAGCCAGATTGCAAGATAAAAGGTTAATATATAAAAGTCAATCACAGTTCTATATACCAGCAAAAAAGGGTAGAACTTGAAATTAAAAACACAATACCACTTATATTAATATCCCAAAAAGGAAATGTTTAGATATAAAATGTAACAGGGATCCCTGGGTGGTGCAGTGGTTTAGCGCCTGCCTTTGGCCCAGGGCGTGATCCTGGAGACCCGGGATCAAATCCCACGTCGGGCTCCCGGTGCATGGAGCCTGCTTCTCCCTCTGCCTGTGTCTCTGTGATTTACCTACCTGACTTTGAGATTTACTATAAAGACTCAGTAATTAAGACATTGTGGTACTGGTGAAAACAACAGACAAATAGATCAATGGAACAGAATAGAGAGCCCAGAAAGACCCACATGAATACAGCTGATTTTTTTTTCTCAAAGAAACAAAGGCAACACAGTGGAGTGGGGATAGTCTCCTTCTCAACAAATGGTGCTGGAACAACAGGATGTGCACATGCAGGAAAAAAAAAGGAAAGAAAGAATAAAAAGGGAAAGAATCCAATAAAAGACCTTACACCTTTCACAAAAATTAACTCAAAATGGATCACAGATCTAAATGTAAAACACGAAGCTAATAAACTCCTAGAAGTTAACATTGAAAAACTAGATGATCCTGAGTATGGTAATGACTTTTTAGCTAGAACACCAAATGCACAATCCATGAAAACGATCTTTGGTCAGTTGGACTTTATTAAAATTAAAACTTCTGCTCTGCAGAAGACACTTTCAAGAGAATAAGAGGACAACCACGGACTGGAAGAAAACATTTGGAAAGGACACATCTGATAAAGGACTATTATCCAAAATATACAAAAAAGGAGTTAAAATTCAACAATAAAATACCACCCTGATTAAAAAATAGGCCAAGGACCTCAGCAGAAACATTGGCCCAAAGGAGATATACAGATGGCAAATAAGCATATGAAAAGGTACTCCATATTATATGTCATAAGAGAGATGCAAATTAAAACAACAACGATGAGGGGGGATCCCTGGGTGGTGCAGTGGTTTAGCACCTGCCTTTGGCCCAGGGCATGATCCTGGAGAACCGGGATCGAATCCCACGTCGGGCTCCTGGTGCATGGAGCCTGCTTCTCCCTCTGCCTGTGTCTCTGCCTCTCTTTCTCTCTCTGTGTGACTATCATAAATAAATAATTAAAAAAAAAGTTTTACTTTATATTTAAGGAGGGCACCCAACATCCACTACATGTATATACTAGATGATCTAGCAGGTCTGAGACTGGGAACCTCATCAGTACTTTCTGCCCTGTTATTAACCAGGACATTTAGTCTTTGTCAGAATATTATCATAGGTCAAATAGTTAAATTTTCAAATAGCCACAATAAGTCTGGATTAACAAATGGTAAGACCAACTTTCTAAATACTGTCTGCATTGCCTCAGGAACACTAATAAACTTTGAAAATCAGTTGTATTAGTGAGTATCTGTTTGTTTATTTATGAGAGGTCAAAGAGCTAATAGTACCTCTTCATCCACTGCTTAATGTAAGGACGTTTAAGTCTTTACGTCTATGGTTATACCATATATATCAAAGATGAAGTTATTTCACTTGTCTACTTGGAATGAGAATTTCCAAAAAAAATGTGTCTTAAAAAGTTTTTTATTAAAGATTGATCTATCTATCTATCTATCTATCTATCTATCTATCTATCATCTATCTATCTATTCATGAGAGACAGAAAGAGAGAGAAGTGGACAGAGACACAGGCAGAGGGAGAAGCAGGCTCCATACAGGGAGCCTGACATAGGATTTGATCCAGGGTCTTCAGGATCACACCCTGGGCCGAAGGAGGTGCTAAACCTCTGAGCCACCCAGGCTGCCCTCTTGAAAAGTATTTAAAGGCAAGTTGTCACCGACTACTTTTTTTTAAGATTTTATTTATTTATTTATTCATGAGACAGAGAGACAGAGACATGGGCAGAGGGAGAGTTCCGTAAGAGCAGGATAAATACTTGATTCTTTTTATCAGTTTTCAGAATGATTCTCCAAAGGTGACTCTTTTTTCTTTCTTTTTAAGTATCATTTTGAACTCATGGAATTTAATATAATTATTTCCTTCCACTGAACTTGTTATCCTTATGGATACTCATATGTATGCCATTTCTGGCCAGTGGGAGTCTCTTTAAGTTGGTTTCTGAATTCTTTTGACATTCTCCTAGGAGTGTTTGATTGCTTCTTTGCCATCTGGTATGATGAGGTGTTCCAGGATCATCATCTACATTTCTGATGCCCAACTTGGAAGCAGCCATAAGAAGTCCTGATTTCTTTTAGTGCAAAGTGATATTCTGGTGTCATAATCTAGACATAGGAATACACACTGCTATGAATTGGTCATTGTTTCTAGGCCTTTCAGTGACCAGAGCTAGGAGAATTCATAGAGTTATTTCCAATTCAGATTCAGAATTGTAAGGTTCTTATTTAAACTCTTTCAGCTTACATTTGTCTGTTTTTCCACTGGGGAATTAATTCCATTTGACTCTGAAGATGATGAAATTAGAAAAGTGTGTAATTTGCTTTATCCCACTTATGCACAAAATGGTGTCAGAATAACATTACGCATGTTACTGTTTCTTTTTTACACATGTTACTGTTAATATGATTACTGAACACAATTTTTTCTTCTTATTTTCCCCATTTTTCTTTCAGAAGTGGCTACATTTCCACCAGCAGTGTATGTGGCTTCTGATTTCTCTGCATCCTCACCAACACTTGTTATCCCCTGTTCTTTTAATTAGTATTATTATGGCCATTCTGTTGGTATGAAGTAGTACCTCACTAGAGTTTTGATTTGCCTTTTTCTGATAGCTAATGATATTGGGCATCTTTTCATGTGCTTCCTGGCCATTTGAAGAAATGTCTGTTCAATTGGGTTGCTCATTTTTTTTAAAATGTGTTTTCTGTCATTGAGTTGTAAGAGTTTTTATATATTCAATTTGTCAGATATATGATTTACAAATTCTGTAGGTTGTCTTTTCTGTGCCCTTTGAAGTGCAAAATTTAAAAGGTTTTTCTAAAGTTCTCGCTTCGATTGGACACTATATCATACTTAAAGGATCTATCCAGCAAGAGGACTTAACAATCCTCAATATATATGCCCCGAATGTGGGAGCTGCCAAATACTTAAACGAATTATTAACCAAAGTGAAGAAATACTTAGATAATAATACACTTATACTTGGTGACTTCAATCTAGCTCTTTCTCCCCTCGATAGGTCTTCTAAGCACAATATCTCCAAAGAAACGAGAGCTTCAAATGATACACTGGACCAGATAGATTTCACAGATATCTACAGAACTTTACATCCAAACTCAACTGAATATACATTCTTCTCAAGTGCACATGGAACTTTCTCCAGAATAGACCACATACTGGGTCACAAATCGGGTCTGAACCGATATCAAAAGATTGGGATTGTCCGCTGCATATTCTCAGACCATAACGCCTTGAAATTAGAACTCAATCACAAGAAGAAGTTTGGAAGGACCTCAAACACGTGGAGGTTAAGGACCATCCTGCTAAAAGATAAAAGGGTCAACCAGGAAATTAAGGAAGAATTAAAAAGATTCATGGAAACTAATGAGAATGAAGATACGACCGTTCAAAATCTTTGGGATGCAGCAAAAGCAGTCCTGAGGGGCAAATACATCACAATACAAGCATCCATTCAAAAACTGGAAAGAACTCAAATACAAAAGCTAACCTTACACATAAAGGAGCTAGAGAAGAAGCAGCAAATAGACCCGACACCCAGCAGAAGAAGAGAGTTAATTAAAATTCGAGCAGAACTCAACGAAATTGAGACCAG
This sequence comes from Nyctereutes procyonoides, assembly GCF_905146905.1. Lineage (NCBI taxonomy): Eukaryota > Metazoa > Chordata > Mammalia > Carnivora > Canidae > Nyctereutes > Nyctereutes procyonoides. The sequence goes on along the minus strand of NW_026575000.1, from coordinate 32,883 downwards.
AACTGTGGAACAGATCAATAGAACCAGGAGTTGGTTCTTTGAAAGAATTAATAAGATAGATAAACCATTAGCCAACCTTATTAAAAAGAAGAGAGAGAAGACTCAAATTAATAAAATCATGAATGAGAAAGGAGAGATCACTACCAACACCAAGGAAATACAAACGATTTTAAAAACATATTATGAACAGCTCTACGCCAATAAATTAGGCAATCTAGAAGAAATGGACGCATTCCTGGAAAGCCACAAACTACCAAAACTGGAACAGGAAGAAATAGAAAACCTGAACAGGCCAATAACCAGGGAGGAAATTGAAGAAGTCATCAAAAACCTCCCAAAACACAAGAGTCCAGGGCCAGATGGCTTCCCAGGGGAATTCTATCAAACGTTTAAAGAAGAAATCATACCTATTCTACTAAAGCTGTTTGGAAAGATAGAAAGAGATGGAATACTTCCAAATTCATTCTATGAGGCCAGCATCACCTTAATTCCAAAACCAGACAAAGACCCCACCAAAAAGGAGAATTACAGACCAATATCCCTGATGAACATGGATGCAAAAATTCTCAACAAGATACTAGCCAATAGGATCCAACAACACATTAAGAAAATTATTCACCATGACCAAGTAGGATTTATCCCCGGGACACAAGGCTGGTTCAACACTCGTAAAACAATCAATGTGATTCATCATATCAGCACGAGAAAAACCAAGAACCATAGGATCCTCTCATTAGATGCAGAGAAAGCATTTGACAAAATACAGCATCCATTCCTGACCAAAACTCTTCAGAGTGTAGGGATAGAGGGAACTTTCCTCGGCATCTTAAAAGCCATCCACGAAAAGCCCACAGCAAATATCATTCTCAATGGGGAAGCACTGGGAGCCTTTCCCCTAAGATCAGGAACAAGACAGGGATGTCCACTCTCACCACTGCTATTCAACATAGTATTGGAAGTCCTAGCCTCAGCAATCAGACAACAGAAAGACATTAAAGGCATTCAGATTGGCAAAGAAGAAGTCAAACTCTCCCTCTTCGCCGATGACATGATACTGTACATAGAAAACCCAAAAGCCTCCACCCCAAGATTGCTAGAACTCATACAGCAATTTGGTAGCGTGGCAGGATACAAAATCAATGCCCAGAAATCAATGGCATTTCTATACACTAACAATGAGACTGAAGAAAGAGAAATTAAGGAGTCAATCCCATTTACAATTGCACCCAAAAGCATAAGATACCTAGGAATAAGCCTAACCAAAGAGGTAAAGGATCTATACCCTAAAAACTATAGAACACTTCTGAAAGAAATTGAGGAAGACACAAAGAGATGGAAAAATATTCCATGCTCATGGATTGGCAGAATTAATATTGTGAAAATGTCAATGTTACCCAGGGCAATGTACACGTTTAATGCAATCCCTATCAAAATACCATGGACTTTCTTCAGAGACTTAGAACAAATTATTTTAAGATTTGTGTGGAATCAGAAAAGACCCCGAATAGCCAGGGGAATTTTAAAAAAGAAAACCATATCTGGGGGCATCACAATGCCAGATTTCAGGTTGTACTACAAAGCTGTGGTCATCAAGACAGTGTGGTACTGGCACAAAAACAGACACATAGATCAATGGAACAGAATAGAGAACACATAAGTGGACCCTGAACTTTATGGTTAACTAATATTCGATAAAGGAGGAAAGACGATCCACTGGAAGAAAGACAGTCTCTTCAATAAATGGTGCTGGGAAAATTGGACCTCCACATGCAGAAGAATGAAACTAGACCACTCTCTTGCACCATACACAAAGATAAACTCAAAATGGATGAAAGATCTAAATGTGAGACAAGATTCCATCAAAATCCTAGAGGAGAACACAGGCAACACCCTTTTTGAACTTGGCCACAGTAACTTCTTGCAAGATACATCCACGAGCGCAAAAGAAACAAAAGCAAAAATGAACTATTGGGACTTCATCAAGATAAGAAGCTTTTGCACAGCAAAGGATACAGTCAACAGAACTAAAAGACAACCTACAGAATGGGAGAAGATATTTGCAAATGACCTATCAGATAAAGGGCTAGTTTCCAAAATCTATAAAGAACTTCTTAAACTCAACAGCAAAGAAACAAACAACCCAATCATGAAATGGGCAAAGGACATGAAGAGAAATCTCACAGAGGAAGACATAGACATGGCCAACATGCACATGAGAAAATGCTCTGCATCACTTGCCATCAGGGAAATACAAATCAAAACCACAATGAGATACCACCTCACACCAGTGAGAATGGGGAAAATTAACAAGGCAGGAAACAACAAATGTTGGAGAGGATGCGGAGAAAAGGGAACCCTCTTACACTGTTGGTGGGAATGTGAACTGGTGCAGCCACTCTGGAAAACTGTGTGGAGGTTCCTCAAAGAATTAAAAATAGACCTGCCCTACGACCCAGCAATTGCACTGTTAGGGATTTACCCCAAAGATTCAGATGCAATGAAACGCCGGGACACCTGCATCCCGATGTTTCTAGCAGCCATGTCCACAATAGCCAAACTGTGGAAGGAGCCTCGGTGCCCATCGAAAGATGAATGGATAAAGAAGATGTGGTCTATGTATACAATGGAATATTACTCGGCCATTAGAAACGACAAATACCCACCATTTGCTTCAACGTGGATGGAACTGGAGGGTATTATGCTGAGTGAAGTAAGTCAATCGGAGAAGGACAAACAGTGTATGTTCTCATTCATTTGGGGAATATGAATAATACTGAAAGGGAATATAAGGGAAGGGAGAAGAAATGAGTGGGAAATACCAGAAAGGGAGACAGAACATAAAAACTTCTAACTCTGGGAAATGAACTAGGGGTGGTGGAGGAGGGAGGAGAGCGGGGGGTGGGGTGAATGGGTGACGGGCACTGAGGGGGACACTTGACAGGATGAGCACTGGGTGTTATTCTGTATGTTGAATTCTGTAAATTGAACACCAATAAAAATTAATTCATTTTTTTTTTTTTTAATTTTTTTATTTTTTTTTTGTTTACTCATGATAGTCACAGAGAGAGAGAGAGGCAAAGACACAGGCAGAGGGAGAAGCAGGCTCCATGCACCGGGAGCCCGACGTGGGATTCGATCCCGGGTCTCCAGGATCGCGCCCCGGGCCAAAGACAGGCGCCAAACCGCTGCGCCACCCAGGGATCCCTAAAAATTAATTTATTAAAAAAAAAACACAGAGTTCTATATGACCCAGGAATTCCACTCCTAGGTATACACCCAAAAGAAATGAAAACATATGTGTATGTAAAAACTTGTACAACTATGTTCATAGCAGCATCAGTCATACTAGCCAAGAAGTAGAAACAACTCATACGTCGATCAACTGGTGAGTGGTTAAACAAAATATGGTACGTATAGCCATAGAATGAAACATTATTTGGCTATAAAAAGAATTGAAGTGTGGACACATATTCCACATGGAAGACCCTAGAAAACATTACGCTAGTAAAAAAACAAAGCCAGCAACAAAAGGCCACTGTGATTCCATTTACGTGATAGGTCCAGAATAGGTAAATCAATATGGAGGGACGCCTGGGTGGCTTAGTGGTTGAGCATCTGCCTTTGGCTCAGGGCATGGTCCAAGGGTCCCGGGATTGAGTCCCACATCAGGCTCCACTAGAGGAGGTTGCTTCTCCCTCTGCCTGTGTCTCTGCCTCTCTCTCTGTATCTCTCATGAATAAGTAAATAAAATCTTAAAAAAAATCAGTATGGAAAGGAGGATCATGGGTGCCTAAGACCAAGCTAGTTGTGAGGAGAGAGGGAAGATGATCACTAAAAGGAGTAGGGTTTCTTTTTGGGGGTGGGGGGAAGGAAAATGTTCTCAAACTGAATGTGCTGATTCTGTGAATTCACTAAAAACCACAGAGTAGTATACTCTAGATGGGTACACTGCATGCTATGTGAATTTTATCTCAGTAAAGCTATTACCTGCTCCCCCACCCTCCCCCAAGACAGAAAAGGAATCAGGAGGCTGCTTTACTCTAGAGAAACACCACACCTGTCGTCCCAACATCATCATTACAAAAGCACCCTTTTTGCCCTCTGAAGTGATTTATATGATAAATATCTATCACTGCCCTATCACTACGTGGTATCCGGCAGGTGGCTCTGCCCCTCTCGGCTTTCAGTGTCATCTGTAAAACAAGGTCTACCCAGTTCTGATCATCTTTGACCCTAACACTATATTCCCCAAAAGCTCCACTTTAGAAGTTGTAGAATCCTGCTCAGCTGATCATACAGCCTCCTTGTGCTTTCGAAGTTAAACCTAAGTTAGCTACGAGTATGTAGATCACTGGGTCCCAGGAAACAGACACAAGACAAAGACAAATTCCTGAGCTTACCCGTACTCAAGTTTCCCCATAGTCAAGCCACTAAGAGAGAAGATCCAACCATCCCAGTGCGAGCAAAATGCCCTAACACTCCCTCTATCAAATGAAAAAAGATAAACATTTAAATGGGGACCCTCACAGTAGAGACAAAGTTTGGCAGTGTTAATCAAGGTCTTCTCTAAATGAGACTTAGTTGGTTAAGTCCACGCACAAGAGCCCGCTACCATGACTATCAAGGTCATGTGACTGCACAGTGGGATGCTCATTTCCTAGTCCTCCTTACCCACGATTGCTGAGGAAATAAAATCGTATGAAAGGAGCTCAAGAAAAAAAAAAACCTTTTGTTCTCATCCCTTTTACACTTGTGAGAATGTACCAGAAAATAGTTACTCCATCCTCTCCCTCTCCCTCCCAAGGGCGTAGACCTAGGTATGTGTGGCAGGTCCTACACATGCGTTGTGGTGTCACATGACCAATGCAGAGACAGGTGAGCCCATCTCTGGGCATTAGGGCAACAGGTCCTTAGAAACAAGAGTCAAGGTGGAAGAAGCAGAAGGCACAGAATAAACCCCATTCCCATCGATCCATCCAAGAACCAGAAAGACAGACACTCATGAGGGCCGCTAAGAAGGGAAACCAACGTGAAGGTAGAATGGTGGCAAGTTATCCAGTCAACAGTCCTGGTCACCAGAGAAGATGACGGCTGATGGGAGGCAGGGCTTTCCCTGGAGGCAGGGGAGTAGTCAGAAGGATACACTGGCACCAAGATACCCAGTGAACCAGCCTCCAACAAGGGACTGAGGGGTTTCAGAGAAGATGCCCCTGCCATTTGCCTCTTTAGGATAGCAGGCAAAGAACAAGGAACCGCTCAAAAGCTGGAGGTCAAGAGGAAGGAGAGAGGAGCCATTGGCTTTCTGCATGCCAGAGACCACATCCACAGGTTCCCGCTGGTTACTGGTCCATGGCTTCCACAGACTGGGCCAAGTCCCTCCCAGTCACAGCTTGCCAGGTGAGGCCGAAGCGTATGGTGGTGCAGGTTCTACATTCAAAGGAATCCACGGTGCTGGGAGTGGGAGGCTCTGGCTTACACACTCTACTTCTGCTCGGAGGCCACACTTCAGGATGATGTGGTAGCCATCGTTGCTGTCGGCTGCCAAGGGAGACAAGGGAAGAAAGGCCCGACGCCATAACCTTGGGGTGTTAGGGAGCGCATGGCCTTTGAGTACCAGCGGAAGTCCTGCCACCAATACTGGCTCCGAATACAACTGCAGAGAGCGCTAACAAACAGGTATTTCAGCACATGCCTTCACATGCCTTCTGCCTTATCGAGTTTCTTTTTGGCAATGGGTCTTTCTACCGTAGCCCCAGGCCCAAAAACTAAAGGCTCTATAATATCCAAGAAGGCTTTGGAACCACACTGTGGTTCTCAGGGTATTACGGTCCCTAGCTCTCTGAAGGCAGTTACTGGCTAGATCCAGAACAAGGAGGACAGGAATGGCCCTGCCACCGTTCAGGGTCTCTGACCCAGTCATACAGGGCTTTCATTCTGATATACCCCATACATTCACCTGCCCTGGCCCTAAGGAAGGCTACAGCTAGTCTTTCCTTTCTCCTGGCACATGAGTTCCTTCTGAGACCTGTCCTCAGGTGGAAGCTTCATGTCCTGCCCCTCACACCATATCCCTGACACCCCACTAGGCCTGCAGGCTCAGCTGTTCTATTCCACACTTGCTCCTCCTGGAGACCTCCATTGGAGAAAAACCCAAGCGCATCTTACTTCTACTCAAGCACCGAGTTACGTCTACTCAAGCACCAGGAAAATCACATTGCCTGGCCAGGGTTTGCCTTTCAGAACTGACGTTGGAGCAGATCTCAATAGTCCTCACATTTCCTGGACCACGTTTCAACTTTTAGCCAGAGGATGTCCTCAGATAACGTTCTCTCAAGGGACCCACCGAGCAGGCAGGGCCGGCCCCACTCACCAGTTTGGGTGTCTCCTCACTCTACTACTCAGGGATGGGGCAGGAGGCACAGCCAACATACTTTAACTAAACAAGAAAAAAAGGAGGGGGGCTTTACCTTTTAAGGTACTGAGGATAAAACAAGACTCATCTTGGAAATTCTGCACCATCTGAAAGGCAAAAGAGAGACCACGTCCCTTCGACAATGAGTTCATAATATGGAAAGCCTTGACCACACGGATCCCAGCCACTGTGTTTGTACAGATGCAGGAAGAGGGTCACACTTAACACTCACCAAGGAAACACAAAACAAGATAAATATATGAACTGATTATAGCTGTAAGTAACAAAAACTGAACATAAACGACAGAAAGGAGCCAGGAAGGGAAGCAAAATGTTAGTATTTACCACGGGACTCCACGTTTGCTTTCGTTTTCATTTTTCCTACTTTACTGGGTCCTCCTATCTCTATAATGGACACATTACAGGAGCATGTATGTGTACGACGGCAACAAGTTAAAAACTAAAGTGCTTTGAAAAAGGAAAAAAACATCTTGGGAGTTAGCGGCCTCTGCATATCAGAGTCCTACGAGGACCAATATAAACACAGCGCCACTCCCTCCATCGGCCAAGTGGCAGGAATGGAAGGATTCCCCAGCCGCCTCTCTGCAGGTTCCATTTTGATGAACTACCGGGTGACTTCAGACAAGTCGACCTTTTCCCTTCTGGGCTCCATGCCCCATCTAGAAAATGGGGCTGCTTCCGTGACAAAAGAACAGAACCAGGATACAGAATGTTAGGAATTGGCACCAGAACATCAGGAATCGGCACCCACGGCTAGTGGAGTGTTAATCTATACAACCACTTTACAAAGCTGTCCACGGGGCCTACTACATTACTCCTCCAGCCCAGTGTTCTAGATAAACCCCTGCATGTGCCTAACTCAAAGCACACCTAAGAATGTTTCCAGCAACACTGTTAGGAACGGTAACTGCAGAGGCGCCTGGCTGGCTCAGTGTGAAGAGCATGCGACTCTTGATCTTGGGGCTGAGTCTGAGCCCATCAGGTACAGAGATTACTTACATAAAAACTTGGAAAAAATAGTAACTGGAAACAGCCCCATGTCAATCAGTAACAATAGGAGCATGAATAAACTGTGACCTAATTCAGCATGCCAGTGGCCTCCGGCAGCATTTCAACATGTGTGACTCTCAAAAATATAAAGGGAAATGGAAGTCACAGAAAAACATGCCATTATTCCACCTCCATGAAATTTTAAATTAGGCAAAATTAAATGATATATTGAGGAGGAAAAGGGTACAATGAATACAACATTCAGAGCAGCAGGTGGAGGTGGTGTGGAAATGGAAATTAGGGCACAAAGAGGCTCCTGACATAATACTTCATTAACCTGAGCGAAAGTATTGGGCACTTACCTCTTCCTTAAACTGTAAAAATAAGTTTTATAATTCTCCTTGCACACACATGCCATATTTCACAATATAAATGGAAAGAGTATTTCAAAAATACTTAAAGACATACCCACAACACACACGCTAGCTACCACAAAGCAAAACTCCTTTGCAAATTAAAAAAATGCAATCCATATTTATTGCCGCCTCTGGATTACTGCCCCAAATCCTGCAAATCTATGTACCTGAGGACCCCTGCCCCTCCCTGCCGGGCCTAATGATGCGTGAAGTACATTTATTCTATACTGCTGGCCTGCTCCCTCCTGGACTCTTGGCAGCCCAGCCACTTGGGCATGCAAAGCCCTACATGGAGCCCACACGGGCTTAATCAGTAACTCTCTTGTTTAATTAAGTGCCCTTGCACCTCAGGGGCCGGCTTTGCGGCTGGCCAGGCTGCCTCCACCGCTCCGGGCAATTAAGAACCAAAGGTTTCCAATTGATTCAGGGTTAAGAGGCAAGGAGACTTCGGAGAATAAGAATCGCCTGCTTAGCTGAGGTAGCATTTCTTTTTATTTTTATTTTTTTATTTTTCATTATTTTTTTTAATTTTTATTTATTTCTGATAGTCACAGAGAGAGAGAGAGAGAGAGAGAGAGAGAGAGAGACAGAGAGAGAGAGAGGCAGAGACACAGGCAAAGGGAGAAGCAGGCTCCATGCACCGGGAGCCCGACGTGGGATTCGATCCCGGGTCTCCAGGATCACGCCCTGGGCCAAAGGCAGTCGCCAAACCGCTGCGCCACCAAGGGATCCCCTGAGGTAGCATTTCGGTTCTGTTCTCTGCTTCACTTGCTTAACTGCCCACTCTGGAGGGCCCAGGGCAAGCCGGGGAAGGGACTTCCCGCATGGACCCGTGACGTTGCAAGCGTTCTGCACATTCTTGGCTTTCGTCTTCACAAAAGAAATTCGTGCCCAAGTGCAAAGTGACAACTTTCCTGTGCCATGCAGCAGCCCATTGTGCCGGTGTCTTAACCTGCCTGGCTATTCCCAAGGGAGTGCTTAGGTCAAGAACTCTGGGCTTCGTTTTGTCTGTGAGGTGGGGGCTGGAAAAACAGCTGTCTGAGATCTCAATGCAAGGATACAGAAGAAATTCTGAACAGGTGACAAAAACTAACAAGTGGCAGATAAATGTACAGCTGGAACTCTGATGTGTTTTGAGAATCCACACCTACACAGTGCTCAGGCACATGACGGATGCCAGCAAGCATCCTCTGACAAAATCACATCAAAGCTAATATAAACTCCTCCAGGAAAAGAGTAAGGAAGAGAAGTGCCTTTCACATTTGCCTTCAGCTGTTTTATACTTCTTGACTTACACTAAGTGAATTACTGGGTTGTATTTTTTTTAAGATTCTTTTATTTTTTATTTTTAGGTAATCTCTGCACCCAACATGGGGCTCGAACTCACAACCCCAAGATCAAGAGTCTCATGCTCCACCGACTGAAGCAGCCAGGCACCTGGTGAATTACTTTTTAATTCAAGAAGAAGGAAACCACCACCGCTTTGCTAACTTTAAGGACCAAACTCCCATGAAATGGGGGACTTCCATTTAAGGGGCTCAGGCAATTGTAACGACAAGTGGCAATAGGATTATCACCAATAATGACAATATATGAAAACACAGAGACTGTTAGAAGCTTTACGTTTTATACACTGTCAAACTTAAAGATCTCTACAACACTTGCTCTCAAAAGTCCAAAGCACTTGGCACTGTCAGTTACCACCATCACACCGGTCCCTGGTGTCTCTCGGTGCCTGAGGCTGTTTTCTCTTTTCTCATTTTATCCTAACTACAACCTGTTCAGTGGGTTAATTATCCATTTTATAGATGCGGAAACAGGTTCAAAAGTGTTAAGTAAATCTGCCCAGGGTCACTCTACCCCTAGGAGGAAGGTCTGGGTGGGGACACATGTCTGATTCCAGAGCCCACATCTTCTCTACTTCCCTAGACGCCATTCATGTCCCACTTCATCTACAGTCCGTTACAGAGATGCTCTCAGAGTTCCCACAATGGGCTTGCTGGGGTCTGCTGGGGGCTAAGGGGGCCACCCTTGTTCCCCTCAGCCCAGCTGTTTTCCTGAGGCCTCATTGCAGGGGAGGTGGACTAACCTGGCAGCTAGAAGCATGGGCTCTGGGCTCCCCCAGTGCTCCCCCCTACCTCCACCCCTTACGAGGTGTGCAACCTGGGGCAATTACTCAGCTTCTCTGCATCTCAGTTTCCTATTTGTGAAATGAGATTTCACCCAGTTCAGCATGAGGCTGTCAGGATTACAAGAGTCACTACATGTGCATTTAGGACAGGAAGCAGTGGATAAATGCTGCCACTCCTGGCTATTGTCAGCAAGAGGAGGATTCCAGGATAAAAGAAGCTTAAGAGACTCTGCTCTACAATGAGCAGGAATGCCTAAATGCAGCTGCAAACCCTCCCTAGCCAGGAGTGGGATCGGATCACTCTGCCCTCGGCCATCGGCTGCTGGTGTCCCGCACAGGTCTGTGCAGGCAAGGGCAGACCCAGGAAGGCTGTGGTACCTTCAGTGGTCAGCAGAGGAGGGCTCTGTCCTCCCATGTGACCTGTGTCCTCTCCATCATCCAGTCCATGGTCCATTCCACTGCCACTGGGACCTGCAAACTTACACCCTGAGGGCAGGGGTGCAGTTTGCACCATGGTTCCTACATGGCGCCTGGCCGGGGATGGGGTATGGAGTGGATACTAGACAGCCTCTCAGAGCCTCAGAACTCTCTCCACCTGCACTTAAGGGCAGCCAAGAGCATGTGGCACACAGCTGAAACCCGTTTGCCATCTTGGGGCATAAGTCCTCCTCCCCAAGCCCCAGAGGGGCCATTTCTGGCACCTGTTGCTGTGCCTCCCTACAGCCCAGAGCCCGGGGCCAGGAGCAGGGGTGGGGACAGCGCTCACCTCGTTGTTCACCACCACGTGGATGCCTGTGGGGCCCTGCCAGTAGACTCCATGGATGTGCTGCGGGGAGATGCTGTACAGGTTGGCGATCTTCTCAACCAGCTCCAAGGTGGTCAGCTCTTGCAAGAAGATGGCATGGTACACTGGAGGGCAAGGGACAGGGCCTTCTGTAGAACACACTCCTGCTCCTAAGGAGCCTGCCTACCCCTCATACCCAACTCCCAAATCAGTCACTCCGCTGTAAGGATGCTCGTGCCCAGACTCATTCGATGGGATCTGGCTGTAACAGGCACAAAGCCTCTGCAGAGCCCAACCACAGGAGCAAAGCAGCCAGGATATGGTTCTTCATTCCTGTACTAGTCTCTCTTGGGGGAATCTTACATAAAATCGGGAACTCTTGCATCCACCCCACACCCAATGACACCCGTGGAGGAGTGGAGGCTGGAGGAAGAACTGCTGGCAGAGCTCTGTATTTCTAATTAGCTTCTAGTGATTCTGATGTGCGGCCAGACGCACACCCTTGCAGGGGAGAGGAGAGACTCTGCATCCTTTCCGTGGCTTAGCGGGACGCTGGATGGCTCCTGGGGGCAAAGCGCAGGATTTAAGGATAACTGCTACTTCTTTTTAAATTTATTTAAAATAAATTAACACATACTGTATTATGAGTGTCAGAAGTAGAGTTCAATGATTCATCAGTTGTAGTAACACCCTGTGCTCATCACATCACAGGTCCTCCTTAATGCCCATCACCCAGTTACCCCATCCCCCCGACCCCTCCCTTCCAGCAACTCTCAGTTTAACTGTTTCCTAGAGTTCAGAATCTCTTATGGTTTGTCTCCTCTGATTTTGTCTTATTTTATTTTTCTCTCTTCCCCTACATTCATCAGCTGTTTCTTAAATTCCACATGAGTTAAATCATATAATTCTTTCTGAATGACTTATTTCACCCAGCATAACAACCCTCTGCTCCATCCACATTATTGCAAATGGCAAGATTTCATTCTTTTTGATGGCTGAGTAATATTCCAGAGTGTGCCTGTGTGTTTACAAAACACATCATCTTTATCCATTCATCTGTTGATGAGCATCTGGACTCTTTCCATAGTTTGGCTGTTATGGAAATCGCTGCTATAAACACTGGGGTGCAGGTGCCCCTTTGAATCACTATGTTTGTATCCTTCGGATAAATACCTACTGGTACAATTGCTGGGTCGTAGGGTAGATCTATTTTTAACTTTCTGAGGAAACCCCATACTGTTTTCCAGAGTAGCTGCCCCAGCTTGCATTCCCACCAACAGTGTAGGGAGGGGGGTTCCCTTCTCTGCAAGGGGTAACTGCTACTTGACGGCACATGTGTCTCATCCTTGCCCTTCTCTGCAGCGCAAATACTCCTCCGCTCCAGTACTGTGACCACAAAGGGCAGAGGTGCGCTGGGAGCATCGCCTGCCTGGTGGAAGATAACAGTGACCCCAAGGATGGAAATGCTTCCTTACGGGAAACCCAAACTAGCTGGGTAGGAGTCAGCTCTGTGGGCACCCCAGGGAGGAGGATTACTTGACCCTTGGGGGGGCCCAAATCCCTCAAATGCAAAGCACCTGGATTAAACTAGAGATTCCCAAACTCCTACCTCAACTGAGGAACCTTTGGTTGCAGTGGCTGATGAGAGGCCCTGTACTTCAGAAGCACACATGTATGCATATGTGCACTTCCCAACACAGACTCCCTCCCAAAGGGGTTGGCAGAGGCCATGGCCTTCCAGCCACATGGCCGACCCGCCATCCCACGACTTCAGGCAGGCTGGCCCGCTGTCAGATACTGGGCAGAGGACATGGCCACTGCACCCTGCCCCTCCCATAGGAACCCCCGGTTAGAACACCAGGGCTCTTTTCCAAGATCCCTTTCTATGACAGATTCAAATGAACTTTTGTGTCTTTTCAATGCTTCAGAGCCACTTCCACTTCTGAGTTCACTCCTCCAACAAATCAGGCCGGCCCAAAAGACCTACACAACTTGCAGGCAGTGCATTTCATTGTACCTTTCTGTCACCAGCCCTTTGCGCCCCCAGCTCAGTGTGGGTGCTGCCAGGAATGCATGGAGCAGCTGAAGGCTCAGACACTCCTCTGAACCCCTCCCTGGCCACCTCTCCTCCAGGATCATGTGGGTGGCAGTTTGGGGGGAAGACGAGGCTCCAGAGGAGGCAGTCCCAAGCTCCAGTCCCAACTCAGCAACACTAGAACCAAGACCAAGACCTGTCCTGGGGCCTCGGGGTGTGTGCAGGGGCAGCACCAGCATTGCAGCGTGAATCACAAGCTGTGCATGGACAGCTCCTGCTCTGAGCAGGTGCCGTGCATGAGGCTGTCCTTTCTGCATGATCAGGAAACCCTGGGGTTCAGGATGTGTCCTTCACAGGTTAACAGCTGAGAAGCAGGGTGAGGACCTGGACATTCTCCAGGAATGTACAGGGGCCAGACACGAGGGCTCAGAAGCCAGCAACTAGGGTCTAAAAGTTTGAGTCTCGGCTCTGCCACGTACAACACTGTCCCCTGGGGGCAGTTATCCAGCCTGTGCCTCAGTGTACCCTACAGTGAAACAACACTGCCAACGGTCCCTGCCAGGAGAAGCGAGTGGGTGAGCACGCAGGAAGCCCTGGGGATGGCGACCTGGCAAGCCTCTATCTCCTCTGGTGGGAGCTGCAGAAGCACATGGGCCACTCCCCCACTCTCTGCAGACACGGAGCACGGGCTCTGCGGCCTAAGGTGGGCAGTGGTCAGACCCTCAGCACTCACAGTCAAAAGCAAGGCACTTCGCTTTACATGCCTTATCTCGCCAAAACCTCATCCCCCTGGGCAGAGCATTGTTCTCTGTATTTTGTACGTGCAGAAGCTGATGTACAGGCCCTGGAGCCCTGCCTGAGGCCACATGGCCAACAGGTGGCACAGCCTGCACTGGTGTTCAGGCTCAGCTGACCTCAAGGCTTGTGTCCTCTCAGTAAACTGCCTCCAAACTACCAACCCAAAAGAGTCACGTGCCCTGAGGTGCCCTGGCCCCTGCAGCTCTACTCCTTAGCCCCCGTGCAGCCGCCACACCAAACGGGAAAGCCTTCTCCAGCTCAAGGAAAACCCCAGGAACTATGGCCATGGGGCAGCACTTGTCACCAGCCTGGGAGTCGGAAGGCCAGACCCTTGGTTCGCCCATGAGTGGCTAAGCAGCTGTGAGGAACACATCCTCTCTCTGGGCCTGCTCCCCCGGAAGGAAACAAGGAAGCTGGAGCATGTGTTCTGGCAGAGACTTTCCACCTTAAACATTTCAATCCCAGGAGAATGTTGACCAAAACTCATCCTGCACGAATGGAGGTGGATCAGTGGAAACGTCCTCAGCAAGAGAACTCGTGTTGGTGCTAGGTCTTCCTGTTACCTGGCCACCCAATAACCAGCCCTGGGCTGCTCCACACAACTCACCACACAGACTGCTGTCCCCACCATCCCGCTTCTGCTGCAGGGGTGTTCTGTTCTGCTCCAGCTCCAGAGAGACGTAAATGGTCATCTTTGGCCTCACATTCCTGGCAAGAGGAGAGGAAATAAATTGGTATTGTGTGTGTGTGTGTGGCGGCGGGGGGGGGGAGGCGCAAGGGAATGGGACAAAGCTCTGTTGTTCCAGAATGTTCCAAAACACAGGGTGGAACTAGCACAGTGAAGGAATCAGAAGAAAAGAGGCCACAGGGATGCACAAGGCCTTTCACTGGGCTTCTATGGCTTCATGCAGTCTTGCCCAGAGACAGAGGGATGACAACCCCTCCGGGTCCTGCAAGCTGCCATGATGGCGCTCTGCTCAGAACTCACATCTCAAGACATAGGCATTTTTCAGGGTGGTAACAAGAGCAAAGAGTTTCTCTAGCTTACTCTGCCCCGGGAACTGTTTCCAGAACTTCACATGCCTACATTATCTCATCCTCACACCACCTAGGGAGACTGGAACCATGGCCCTCATTTTATAGAGAAGGGAACCGAGACTCACAGAGGTTAGGCGCTTTTGTCTAGTGTAAAAATCCTAAGAGGCAGACCCAAGAGTCACACCCAGGCTCTCTCTTTCACTCTAGAACTGTGCTGTCCATCTGTGAAAGGTAAATGAGATTTGCAGCTCACTTGGCCAGTCAAATCAATCTGAGATCAAGCGCTCCACAGCCACACGTGGCCGGGGCTGCTGGACTGCACAGCATGGCCCCAAACACATCCACCACAGCGGGAAGCCCCCTCACACCTGGCCCTGCTCTCCAGTCTGCCTGGGGAACTGAGAACTGCCACACAGTCCCACACCTTCCTCTGGGAGGAGAGAGCTGGAAACCCAGGACCATGCAAGCAGCTGAGGAGAGGCTGCGGGGCTGGGATCCAGGGCCAAGGATCCTGCCAAACCAAGAAGGGGGAGGGGCTCCCGGCAGGGTGAACTGTGGTGGGCTCAGCCCCGCCCACCCACATGGCCCTGATCCCGTCTCATAGGGCCTCCTCTTGCACCTGCTCCCAGAGGAGCCCTGAACCCACCAGCTGGCCCATACCGCAGCATTGAAGAGGCTGCGACGGGGCTTCCTGCCATACCCGGCCTCCAGCTGGAAACTGATACCCACCGGCCTTTGATGGCATTGAAGAGCCGGATCCCATCTGCAGGGCCACAGATCTGGACCAAATCGTCTCGAGACATCTTCAGCAAGTCAGCACCTAGGCAAGTAAATGGGGCCACCCATCAGTGGGACACACGGTTCCGTCCTCAGGCACCTGCAGATGTTGCACTGTGTGGGCAGGGGACAGGGAAGCGTCCGCCTCATCCTCAGAGGGCACCGGACGGTCCATGGAGAGAACAAAAAGCTAAACATCAGAAAATCACAGCCCAAGAGACGAACAGTATCCTCAAAGCTCAGGAGAACAGACAGGCATTTACAAAAGCCAACAGGCCCTCCCCACCGCCGCCTGCCTGTCCCTTCCCCTGCTGTTTACTGGCACTAACAAGTGCATGTAACCTAGCCCAGGACGCCGGTTACACATGCACCTGCTACATGCAGAAGAGCATGACCCACAGGCTGCAGCCACGGTGAAGGCACCTATACTCCCCACACACAGAACAAGGGGCAGAGCATTCCCCCACCACACGCAGGCCCCTCGTGCCAGCCACTCCCCCTCCTCTGGGGAACCACTGTCCTGACTCCTCACAGGTCTCCGTTTTGCTTGCTTCTTTGACATTTACATAAGTGGAATGGAATAGGATACGCTTTCCTATGTTTGGCTCCCTCCCTCCCAGGTGCTTCAGGGCTCACTCATGCTGGCTGTGGTCAGAGATCATTCACGCCCGTTATTAGACATTATTCGTTGCATGAATATACCACAGTCACATGTCTACTCTGCCAATGGGCACTAGAGATGCTCCCAGCTGGGAGTGATTATGAACAAAGGTCTATAAACATCCTTGTCCGTGGATGCAGTCCCTTCCACAAAGCCTAAGGAATCCCCTAGAACCTTGTGCCCATATGGACTCTCCAAGGGATAAGTATGAGATGAGCTTTCTGCCGAAACCAGCCAGCAGCCACATGGCCAGGAGTGAAGATATCCAACCCCTTTTTCCTGCCCTACTTAAGACACAGTTTCAGTGGGATGCCTGGGTGGCTCAGTCAGTTAAGCAGCTGCCTTCAGCTCAGGTCACAATCCCAGGGTCCTGATATTGAACCCCATGTCAGGCTCCCTGCCCCACAGGGAGTCTGCTTCTCCCTCTGCCTCTCCTCCTTACTCTCTAAATTTAAATTTAAAAAAGATACACTTTCAGGCATAATTTTGTAAGCACAGGGGCTCCCCCTAAATAACAAGTAAAAGCCAAAATCCCTCCACTGTTCTCTCAGGCCCCCAGGACCTCTGTGACCTCACCTCCTTTTCCAGTCCACCTGGCCTCGCTCACCTGGGTGCTCTGCTCTGTGGCCACACCAGGCAGGCCCCACCTTGTGGCCTTTGCACATAACCCTGCTCAGACATCTCACAGTTCCCCCATCCCTACTTGGCTCACTTCCTCCCCTCAGCCCAGCCTCTGCTTAAGGCCACCTTCTCAGGAAGGCCCACCCTGAGCACCACCCCTAAAATGGCAGCCTCCCTCCCTGCTCCTCCTTGACCCAAGCCAGGCCCCTCCTCTGAGCCTGCCCACCACCCAAGGGTCACACTGCATGGAAATGTGTGGTTCGCACATCTGCGTGGACTCAGCTGCAAACTGCTGGAGGACAGGGTCCCTGTCCGACCCTCCTCCTACTGGCCACCCCCAACATAAGTTCTTACAAAAGCTGAGCTGAAAGAAGATCATGTGTGGTATTCTTCCCACTGTCACAGATGCCCTTGCCAGCCACTGCCCTAGTTCTTGTCAAAACGTCACTCCCTGTCATCCTGGATTAACTTGACTTGGTCGCAAAGTTCATTGCTCAGTATACCCTTCCACCCCACAGCCCTGGTCCCAGGACTCTGTGTGATAGCCCCACCAGGAAGGGCTTGAAGAACCTTTCAGAGAAGGAAGAACCAGCTTCTCCTTCTCCCCTGTGGCTTCACCACCTTCTCAAAGGTCGTGGCTCCAGAGACAATATGACCAACGGGCAGCACTGTGGTAGAAGTGCCGGGAAGGCGGAGTATGCCCCGGCCCCCTGGCTAAAGGGCCTCTTCCCGGGCAGTTGAGGGCACCCCCCACAGGACCCAGATGGTCTCCTAAAAGCCATTCTCGACTGGAAACTCCCAGCAGTAGCACTTCGTATCTTAGCACTTGGCACAGGGTCAGCAGAGGTGAGTGACCCATGCTACACCGGGTCTCCAGGGCAAAACCACGGCCCTACAGACACTGCAGCAAATCCTGAAAGCAAGTGGCCTTGTTACAGGTTTTTAATATCCCTGTGGGTTTGAAAAACAACACAAAGATGCTCACCTGAGAAACTGGCGAACAGCCCACAGAACTGTGAGAACCTGTTTCGGTGGAGCCACTGCTGGGCGTCCTGGATGGAGGCTGATGGGAGCAGGTGCTGCAGGCAGAGAGAGAGGAAGGGTCCTGAAACGACCGCGCCGGGTCTGCCCAGGGATGTGCAGCCAGACAGCCCGGCTAAGACACTTACATCGTTGCTCAGGGGCAGGGTCTCCACCGGGTGTGTCGGAGAGCTGTTCCTGCAAAGGAAAAGAACAGGTCATCAGATGCGAGGACACCTTCAGGGACGTGGGGACGGGCCCCTCACCCAACCTGGTGCATCCCCCCCCCCTCAGGCATGGCAATTGGAAACACAGCAGGGCCTCAAGAATTTCTCAGGTCAGAGAAATGTAGGTGGGAACCGTCTGCACAATCCCTCCAATCCCTGACCAACCCTTCAGGACAGACATGACTCAGTGGCAACACAGCATGGCCAATGATCACCACTCCACTCTGAGCTCAGCATTTGTTTGCATCTGATTCCTTCCCAGGCAGAGCTTCCCCACAGCTTGGCCCTAGGGGAGGGCAGGCCGCCCCAGGAGCTCCACACGGCCACGTGGGGCCCAGACAGCAGCAGCCAACACCCCTCTGCGGAGATGGGACAAGGCTGTGGGCTCCTCGAGGAGGGAACAAGCAGCCTCGGTGTGGCATCCATCCACGAGAACATTCTAACAGTTGGAGGCCCACTGACCTCCCTCCAGGGCTCACTCCTGGGGAAGGCACAGACCTGACACCTGGATTCTCCAATTAAAAGAAAAAATACATTTTTAAATGACCCTCCTCAACAGACAGTGGGGCAGGTACGACGTGAATGGACGTAGGTGTCTCTCTCTGCGTTTAACACGATAACGAGGTAAGTTTTACTCTGCGAGTACCTTACCACAGTGACAATAAAGGCAAGGCCCTCACCGGGCTGACCCTCACACCGTCATCGGTAACAAGATGCACCTCGCCCAGTGCCTGTAAGGCGCCGGGCACCTTGCACACCCACCCCTACCCCCGGCCCTGCGTGGAATCCTCACTCCTTTGGTAGTGGAGAAAGTGGGGCTGAGGGAGGTTAAGGAACTCACCCCCAGAAAGGTGGGACTTAACACTTGGTCCGCCCGAATCTGTGACACCTTGGCTATGCCACCCCGATTCTCAAGGAGGCCCCTCCTCACCTTGTGAAACCAAGTTCATGGACACTCACTCTCCCATCAGTGGCTTCTCTGTATGCCAAGCACGGGCTGTGAGGAGCCCACAGGTTCCACGCCTACCTGCTGGGTCTGCCTGGTGTCTCCCTGCTGCCTGCCACAACAGGATCAGGACATGCATGGCCACCACAGAGGTGCCGTGAGCCCTTCCTGTGCCGCAAAGCCTAGGACAGGTTGGACCGATGCCTGCCAGTCCCCACGCTACTGTCTCCTTTGAGTCAGTGTGGCCCATCATGCATCTGCAGAGCTGGGTGACCAAGTGTGAGGCTGCTCCTTGTTACAAGCCCTGAACCCTAGGGCAGGGAGCATCCTGAGCTGTCCTATGCTACCCAGAGAATGTGCATAGGGACCACAGAATGAGCCAGGATGGCCCCTCACAGTCACTGGAGCCCCCTAAACAGCTGCCTCCTTAGGCCCCATCTGCCTAGGAGGCCATTCTGCCCTGAAGGGCAACCCACAGGCCAACCTGCTTCTACGGGTAGCCGGGGTGGGAAGGTGGGTTCTGCGCTGCTGCCCCAGCAGATGATGTTTACAGAAGCACATCTGAGCACAGAAAGCTGTGCAAATATTACAAGTGCCACCCCGAAGCCCAAACCGATGCCAGTGCACCAAAGAGAGGAAGACACAAAGACCAAGAAAGGAGACTACACCCATCATCACTCCAGGGGAGTGAAAGAGGGACATACATACCCTTCACCAAGGCCGAAGCTATTTGGAGAGCCGTTGTAGCTTGGAGATGGGGCGCTGTTCACCTGGTAGGCCTTGTCAGGCCACGGGGAGCACTGTGGAAAGAGCACAGGATGGTAGTGACTTGAGGGCCATGGTGGTCAGGAGCAACTCAGGCCACAGAGCTGCAGACCCAGCACCTATCCCTCCCATGCCAGCATCCATCAAGGCCAGCACGGGAAGCCCTGACCCCTCAACACTTAGCCCACATCCTCTCAGGGCCCACGTGAGCCAGCGAAGCATGGGTACTAGGGCCGTGCCCAAGAAACTGAGTGCGGCAGAGAAGACCTAAAATTCAGTCATTCCCAGAGCAAGCAAAGGCAGGCATGTGTCTCGGTGGGCTTCCTAGGTGTTGAGCCAACGAGGGAAAGAAACATCGTCGGTCATCTGGGTCCCTAAGAAAAGAGAACTAACAAAACAGACCAACTGCCCAGAGGCAGGTTTTACCAGGTGTAGACAAGTGTGTGTACAAGCATGAAGGTGGGAGCACAGGACACAAATAACTTCCAAACAAAAATCATCCGTGAGGTTCAGTAGTGGGGTGCCCGTGTGGCTCAGTGACTTAAGCGTCCAACTTGTGGTTTTGGCTCAGGTCGTGATCTCAGGATCGTGAGATTGAGCCTTGCATCAGGCTCCACGCTCAACGGGGAGTCTGCTTATCCCTCTCCCTCTGCTTGTCCCTCTGCTCTCTCTCTTTCTCTCTCCCCCTAAAATGAATAATTAAATATAAATCGAAAACAAAAGTCCAGTACTAAAACCTGCACTACTTGAAACATTCCAGGAGCAGCCAGCCCTCTCAGGCATCAGTCGATGCGTGTTTACTATACATCAGCCGTCCTGCTAGGAGCTAAGGGATACACAAAAAACACGGAGGATGTGATCCTCGACCTCAAGGAACTTCTTGAGCAGAAGCCAAGGATGAACATAGGAGAGAATCGCCCAAAGAAAGCAAAGACGTACAGGTTTTGCCTGTTGGGGAAGCCAGGGGACAAAGTATTCATTTCTCCCCTTCCCTGTGATGACACCGCTTTGGAGAGGGCCAATTCGAAGCATTCCTGAAGATTTACTATCACCCACCGAACCACAGGTTGGTAAATATTTAACTCGGTTGTGCATGTGGGCTGGAATTTCTTGGTGGTAAATCCCGGAGCTGAGGAGGAAGAGCTGACAGTCACCTTACAAGGTCATGGGCCAGGCGGGGGTTTTGACCAACTGTAACACGCTCTGATAAGGGCGTGGACAGACACTGTCTGAAGCACCCCCGTACCTCTCGTCCACCAGGGGGAAGACATAAGAGAGTCAGGAGCAGAGAGGCTGAGGCTCGGCCTGGAAGGGAAAGGTGTCCGTAGGCAGAGGGCAGTGGGAGTGTGGAGGGCACCCTGGAGGGCCTGCACGCGAGGGGACTGGGGCCTGGGGAAAACTAACTGGTCTGAGCTCTGATTCATAAATGCAGGTCCTCGCACTGCTTTGCTGCTGAGAGTTAGACAGGCTCTTCCTGCACCAGGGCTCTCTGGTCACTATTATCCTGTGTCAGATAAAACACTGGTAACATGTCTATGCCGCTGCAAAATTACCTTCCATACTGTATCTTGTTGCAAATACCTTTCTGCATATGGCTTCTCTCTCTCTCTCTCTCTCTCTCTCACTCACACACACACACACACACACACACACAGACACACACACACACACACACACACACACACCAGCCAGGACCGGCCACTATTCTCTTAGATGCTCTGTGCCCTGGGCCTCATCCTTAACACAGCCTTAACTCTACCACAGCTGGGGCTGGGCCTCCTGCATCTGTGGAGGGCCTTCTGAGCAAGTCAAATTATCCAATGAACGCCCACGAGCTGGGCTGATTGCAGAACACACTGGGGAACAGTTACTTAAAAAATACACAGAAGAGTGCCTGGGTAGCTCAGTGGTTGTGTCTGCCTTTGGCTCAAGTCGTGATCCCGGAGTCCTGGGACTGAGTCCCACGTTGGGCTCCCTGCATGGAGCCTGCTTCTCCCTCTGCCGAGGTCTCTGCCTCTCTGTGTCTCTCATAAATAAATAAAATTGTAAAAAAGAAAAAAAAAACACACAACAGACCCCAGTAAGATGTGGCACCAGCAGTGCCCAGTGACAGCGGAAGAAGAGCCTGTGACAGTGAGGGTCTCAGAAGTACGCTGGACACAAGGAGGTTTAGAGCAGGTGCTGTCAGTGTCCAGGTTAGGAGGAGACGAGTTCCAGTCTCTACTCAAACAACAAAGTGGCAAGTAGTCAACACCCCCGACCTGTAAGCCTGCTCTGAGAATGAAGCCTGCAGAGCTTTCTACCATATGCAGAACTTCACATGCACAGGGTCATTCCCTGCACCATGTGTGAAACGGCAAGAGCCCCGAGAGCACCAAACGTCCACCAGCAGGCCATCTATCTATACAATGAAGACCACGCCTCTGGGAAAAGAACTAGAAAGCTTTTTATGAACAGATGGAGAACAGACTCCAAGACAGGCTATTAAATAAAGCAATCAAGTTACAGAACAGTACGTCTATGGACACTGTTGGTATGAAAAAGGTGGGCGTGGGGCAAACATGTATGAATTGGCTTCATCGGCAGAGAAAGCTAGGCCAGATACATGGGGACCCAAGAGATGCCAGCTGCCCTGGGAAGAGACAGCTTGAGGCTAGGACAGTTTTGGGAGAGGCATTTTCTAGTGTAGATACACTCTCTTCTAACTTTTGAATTTTGGACCTTTATTTAAAAAAAAATTACCTGATTCTGGAAAGTAAAAATGGCAGCACAGAACTGGAAGATATTTCTAAAACCCCTCCTGGCCCCCTGGCCTTATCATGTGAACACAGCTCCGGACCCAGGAATCTGCCACAATTTTATAGGCACTTTCCAAAGCAGCATTCACCCAAGTGGGCAATTTCCCAAGAACCTAAACCAAGAGCACGCAGTCATCCTGCTCCAGGCAGAAGGCCCCAGGAGGCGCACCCCGGCACCAGGCCGGCTCACCTCTGTGAGAATGGTGGTCTCGTAGGATGGCTGGTACTTCTCTTTTTCTTGGGCAGTTATTTTCTCCATCTTTTCCCGGTCGGTCTTCTGTTTCCGGTCAGCTCCCTTTCCCTACAAGTACAGAGCACAGGGGATCCGATTAGTCCAAAGTGGGCAGAGGCAGCTATCAGAGAAAGACCCAGGACTTAGAGACAGGTCCCAAGACTTGCACTCTCCCCAGGCCCCAGGAGTCCAGGCGGGATCTCCGGACAGGTCGGCATCTCTCTCACCTCCCAGGCGTCAAGCACATGATCCTCCTCCTGGAGCCTCTCCCCTTCCTCACCTGAGGGAACTCACAGCCTGCTACGGGGTCCTGCCACTCAGTTACTCAGGGGAAAATGCTTGGAAACAATCTTTACCACAGACAAAACCCTTGGCTGCCACAGCAAATCCCAGTGCATTCCTTGAGTTATGGGTGGAGGGCAAAAGAAAGTAGAAGAAGTCAAAGCTGCTGCTGGGAGTTTGGGAGTCTGGTCTGCACCTGCATACTGGGAAATCCTGGATGTGTCACGAAGGCCTCCTGACCTCCCAACTCCCAGGATTATCTGCAGCTCCCTGTTTGCACTCCCCATACAGGGTAAGACCTCCAACCTCACAGAGCCTATCCTGGGCGCCCAGCAAATGTGAACAACTTGCAGAGGGGCCCAGGTCTCACAGGCACTACCATTTCTTTCATTTATAGGTATGGAAACTGAGGCACAAGTGACTTGTCAAGAATGGAGAGAAACCTGCTCTGGCTGCTTGGGGCCTTGGGAAAAAAAAAAAAAACTCGAAGTAGAACCAAGTACTGACCAGGCAAAGAATCCAAGAGAGAATGCCCAGGGATGTACCGCCACCAGGCTGGCCATGGTGGCCCTGCTCATGCGGATACTCTGGACATCCTGTGACTATCACCTGTGAGTTCACAGCCTGGTTGGTGGCTTCAGACATTAAGACCTCAAGCAGCCCCAGAACCCCAGAACTGAATGGTCTCAGCACACATGCAGCGGACTGTGCACAGTGCGCAGAGAGTGAAAACCACCTGTCCTCAAGCTCAGTGTCACCTTCAGGGACTTTCATCCCAGTATGCACCTTCTTCAGGCCACACAATTTTGGTTTCCAGATCAAGGGCACTTTAGAAAACGGCCCCCAGGGTGATGTGATACCCACATTTGATGGAGGCGGGTTTGCAGGGGGTCCTCTGGGGACAGGAACGACATATCCAGTGTCCAGAGAAGGAGCCAGGCACAGTATCCATACCCCATCACCTGCCTCCCAGCCCTAACAAGAGGCTCTTCCTCCCCTTCCAGAAGCCACGAGGCAAGCCTGTGTATGGGGAAGGCACTCAGCCTTGTGAGGCCTGTGGAGAGCTGGCTGGTCAAAAAGGGGTCTTGCCTGTCCTGTCAGAGGCCCCGCCACCCCCATAGAGCCCCAGGGCCTGGCTCCAATATGTGGGAGGCTTCTAGTGACGGGGGTGACTGGGGGAAAAATCACAGCCAGGTTAGCCAGACTCCACCCGGAGCTTGCGCACACCTGCTTGAACTGCCTCTGTGACAGGGCTGGGTGCGTGGGGTGCCCACACCTCCTCAGGCATTCAAGAAGGCAGTTTCAGGTGACAGGGGCCCCTGCACCCCTGCAGGAGATGCCAAAGCCTTCCTTGGGTCACTCAGACAAGGCAGCTTCCAGACCAACTCCTCAGTGATAGCTAGTGTACGGTCCAGGAGCCTGGTGAGCAGAGTCCTCACCCCTGAGCTTCTTCCTCGAGGTGTAGAAAGGGGAGCTGGCAGGGGGTCCTGGGAAAGCCAAGGCACTCTGCAGGGCGGGGCAGGGGGCGTCCTACAGACACTATCCCTCCCTCCTGCTGCCGGTCTGCATCTGAGCCCCAGATATCCACAGGGTGCCACTGGACCCGAGGACCACAGATGTGGTCTGTATATGATGACGACAGAGGTGTGACCAGGACCAGACAAAGACATCCGGCCACACAGCTGTGGGGCTGTCCACGGGAAATCAGACCCACAAGACCCAGTAGCAGACAGCACCTAAGACCACAGGCCACGGTGCCCGCTGCACAGGGGCTCCTCAAACACAGCCACATCCTAATCCCCAGAACCCGAGGCTGTCACTTCACAAGGCAAAGGAAGTAAAGTGCAGGTGGAATTAGGATTGCTAGCAGTGTGATGTGGAAACAGGAAGATTATCCTGAGTCATCCCAGGGGGTCCAGCACAATCACAGGGTCCATAAAAGTGGACAAGGGAGGGAGGAGAGGAGGCTGGGGCGATGTGACCAGAGAAGAGCCCAGCCACCCTTGCTAGCTCCTAGGACAAGTGGATGTGGCCTGAGGAATGCAGAGGCCTCTAGAAGGCAGCAAAGGGAAGGAGAGGGAGCCTCCAGAAAAGAATGCAGCCCTCCTCCTCAATGCTTGACTTTAGTCCAGTGAGACCATCAGACTTCTGACCCCGGGGCCTGAAAGGTAGTAAGTGCATGTGGTTTGAAGCCACTAAACGTGTAGCCATTCGTTACAGCAGCAACAGGAAACCAATATCCCAGGTTGGATTTCAAGGCATCGCCGTCCTGAAGCCGGTTTCTGAAGGGTGCTGGCGCTCTAGCACGACAGACAATCGCGTGCTCCCACCACAACCAGTACCTTCCCACGTAGGGCAGCATCACTAACTGAGCCGGGGCCCACCCGTCCCTCACCTTTGTGGATGCCACAGGCTCTGCTGCGACCCTGCAACTCCGCAGGCCATGCAGGACCCTGAGTTGCATCATTGGCCGCCAAATCTTTCAGAAGTATGGGTCCAGACAGAGGAAAGTAGTTAATAGGCAGGGGCTGGGCAAGAAAGGAAAAGAGAGGCGGTTCCTCCAAACATGTTTCTTTCTCCAACAGGAGGTTACTGCAGAGGGAGAGAGGGCCTTGGGCCCTCCATGGGAACGTCTGTGGCCAGGCCTCCTGCACGGGACGGGGTGTCCTGACTTGATTTTTAAGGAGAATCAAACTGGCAACTACAGAATCTGTGGCCAACTACAAAGTGCTGGGGAAGATAAGGAAAACCTGAAAACGTGCAAATCCAGACAGACTTACAAGGCAGAGCTGGGCACAGCCATCTGTGATGACGGAGGACAGAAGGTGCCCCACACCAAAGGACACCCGAAGCGGGCAGGCCCGTCACCCCAGGGCACGTGGCTCATGCTCCTCAGGGGTCCAGGTAGAAGCCCCAAGCCAACAGGACTCCAAGTTCCCTGCCGGGCCTCCAGCAGGAATCCCAAAGGTCAATGCACTGCTGTCACCGTCTAGCACAGGCAGGGAACCCATGGATTAGGCGGCCACAGGTGGAACGTGGCAAGGACGTCCTACCTTAAACACCTTGATCTGGCAGCTGGCTGAGTGCCAGTGTTCTGTATACTCCCCATTCTCATTCTGCTTAAATGTATTGATCTGCACTCGGAAAGGCACTCCCTTCTCACCCCCGTGCTTCCTGGGGGTGAACTCCGTGCTGATGCAGTGCACCTGGAAGGGGAAATGTGGGCCAGAGCCAAGAAAAGGACTGGGGACAGGCCCTGGACTCCCCAAGGGCCCCTCGCCAAATGGAGGTTTCCATCCCGCACCATCAGGTCCATAGCTGCCTCGGCCTCCCCAATCCCCACGCACACTCCACCAGGGTGATGCCCTCTGTCCCCTCCACCTTCCCCTGTTATAAAGGGCACCCCCTCTCCCCTTTGTCCCTCGACCTCAGAGGCCCTGCCTGACCAGCTACGTCCTCACCATCGCTCAGGCCCACGGACCCTCACTCCCTCCTCTCCCCTGGCAGATCCCACAGACTGCATGGCAGGGATCCCTGCCTGGTGCGTGTCCGAGTTACTCGGGCCAGGCCAGGAGCAGGAGCAGAAAGTTGGAGCCATTTCTATGTTTCTACGTAAGTATGTGCTACAGAAAAAGCACTGGGTAACATATTTATTATCAGAATACTATAAATACTCCAATAATATATATTATTGTGCTAATACAGTAGTGTTATAATAACTTTAAAGTACAGTAAGAATATTATAATCATGTTAAAAAAAAGATCACTAACTTTTACTGAGCAATTACTATGGACCAGGCACTGCAATGATGACTTTATGTTCATTATCTGATTTATAAGACAAGTGAAAAAACTAAGAGGTTCAGAAAGGGACATAGAGAGAGAACGAGAGAGTGCGTGTCAGCCCAGAAGCACGGCGGCCCGCCAGGCTCCTGGACCCATGCCAGGTGCTTGATCATGAAACAATTAATTTAATCATAGAAACTATCATGGAGCAAATGGTGGGTATTTGTTGTTTCTAATGGCTGAGTGGAACTGGAGGGTATTATGCTGAGTGAAGTAAGTCAATCGGAGAAGGACAAACATTATATGTTCTCATTCATTTGGGGAATATGAATAATAGTGAAAGGGAATATAAGGGAAGGGAGAAGAAATGTGTGGGAAATATCAGAAAGGGACACAGAACATAAAGACTCCTAACTCTGGGAAACGAACTAGGGGTGGTGGAAGGGGAGGAGGGTGGGGGGTGGGGGTGAATGGGTGACGGGCACGGAGGGGGACACTTGATGGGATGAGCACTGGGTGTTATTATGTATGTTGGTAAATTGAACACCAATAAAAATTAATTTATTAAAAAAAAACAAAAAAAAGAAACTATAATGGAAAAAAAATTATTACCTATTATATACGCGAGGGCATACTTATTTTGTAACAAGCTTACATATTGTTAAGCAAAACCCACACAGTATTCTACAACATGCCACGTCCTTTCCTAGCTCTGGGGACCAATTAGCTCCACGACTGAGCCACACTCCTGTAGCCTCCTCCCCTTCAACGTACATCCCCGCAACATAGAACAGGAGCCCGTTGGGGCCCTGCAGGTGGACTGTTTTGAGGAACGACATGCATGCAGGCCCCAAAACTCTGGCTTCCCCGAGAACACCCTCCCTCCCACTTACCTGAATGAATGCAGAGGCTCTCTTTGAAGGGTCCCACAAAAATTCGACTGCATTCAGCTGTGTCGGGCTGGCCCTGGGGTCCAAGATACCAACAGACGATGGAACATCTACACACACATACACATACACAGAAGTGCAATTGTCAGCCACTCCCAGAGGCTTAGGGAAGGACTCTCATTACAGGTCCAAATTCCTTAACCACAATTTGAAATGCCGAAAGTTCTGAAAACTAAGTTTTGCATAACTCATTTGGCAGAAAGCCCAACGTGAACTGCCACAAAGCTATTCGGAGTTCTTTGTCCCATTTTGGGTGAACGGACATTTTACCCTGCTGCAGAAATATTAGTGTACTGGATGGCCTGCCAGAGGCATTACCTGGAGCTAGGGATCGACACACCCTGTTGCCATTCTAAAACTTCTAAATTCCAAGACACACCTGGCTCCCAGAGTTACAGGTAAAAGACTATGGATCAGCGCCTAAGACCTCAAAACTCAATTTCTGTTGCCCATCCCTGTGATGCCCATGCTTCCCTTCGTCACAGATCAGAATCCTTTAGGGCAGGGCCTTCTGCAATGCTTTCCCTGAAATCCCTGATGGCAGAGCTCTGAGTTAGAAATCCCTGAGGGCAGGCCTGGTGCCAGCTCGCACAGTGTTTTACCTGAGGCAAGGGTACACTAAAGTGTCCTAGTGAGGCATGCATCCGACAGCATCCAAGAAGAACCCCAATGTTCTTGGGGTTCCCAATGAACTTGGAGTGCCCTTGGGCCCCGCGTGGCCCAGCAGACTCACCAATGTCCAGGATTCGGTCCCCGGGCCGGCTCCTCCGCCATTCCTCCAGCTGCTGTTGCTCTGTGTACTGCAGTTGGCGGTCGTGGAAACCCACCTGGATGATGCTCTAGGGAGGAGAAGCCAGTAGGAGACAGCTAAGTGTGGGGCTGACAAGGACCCAAGAGAACTTCCCACCGGGGAAAATCTCCCACCTTTCAAGACTAAGACCTCTCCTTCCAGAGCCTTCCTTCCCAGCTCTCAAGCTCTGCATGCTTCTCCCCCCTCAGAACCCCAGTCATAGGACAGTGAGAATGAGGACTATCCCCCTTTTCCAGAATTACTAAGTGCTTTACATACACAGCTAACCTATATATCTTTTTGTGCCAATGAGCCAACTGAAAGCTCAGGAAGATTCAGTAAGTGGCAAAGCCAGGCTCAAACCTGAGTTCATCCAGCCCAGAGCCCACTCCATCAGCCCACGCCCCTCCAGGTCTTAGCACTGCCAGCTTGCCCTCAACTGCCTGGACAACACGCTCCAGGGACCAGGAACCCCTCCCACTCCAGGGCTCTCCCCAAACCGCCCAGGCACTCCTGACCCCCACCACCAGCAAGCCCAGACCCCTGAGACCCCCAAGACCTCCTGGGGAGGGAGGGTGGCCCCACAGCCTTGCCTTGACATATTTTGTGTTCAGATCTTGAAAGTCTCCCAACTTCCAATTCTCCAGCAGTCGGATTTCATAAGATTGACCTAGAAGGGGGTTAACAGTACATTTTCCATTTCTGATGGGTTTCAAACCTGGAGTTCACCCAGAGGGAGGCCTTCTTGAACTCCTGAGTGACCACCCAAGCCTCACGGCCCCAGGGGACAGAGCAGTCAGTCCATGGCCAACTCAGATGGCTCTCTGGGCTGCACACCCCCATTTGTCCCAGCCTGGTGGTGCCTAAGACACCCTAGGTAGCATACCATGTGTCCCCCAAAACACAGCACCTCTACAGTTTTCAAAGAAAGAGAATTCAACAAAATGGAGTTAATGTTAAGAACAGAGCTTCATGTTTCTTTAGAAAGGCTGCCCCTGCCCCCCCCCCGGGTCACTTGGATGGAGAACACAGCCACCCACTCAGATCCATGTTACAGTAAATAACTGACCATACCCTTCCCAAGAGCAGGTTAAAGGAATGAGTAAAAGCCTGTTAAACATTGTCTCTAATTGCAGAATGAAAAGCATTTTCCCAACTTAAAAGAATTTCATGTATTTAAGGTGTGTGGGGATTCTATTTGGTGACATATAACCAGCACAAGCTAGTCAAAGAATACGCATGGAGAAAAGACTCATCCTTAGTAACAGGAGAACCTGAATCTATGAATTACAACCATGAACAACCTGGATGAAACTACATGTTTTATGAGGAAATAAAATACAGTCTGAATAAATAGGATACGCCATGTTCCTAGACAGGAAGACCACTTACTGAACGATGTCAGTTTTTCCCAAATTAAGTGTTAACCACAGCTCTAAAACGCCCATACACATTTCACAACTTAATAAAGGATGGTTTACAAATTAAGAGAAAATGATTTAGTGGTGGTATTGGTAAATCTGATTGGCTGCTGGAAATTTTTTTTTTAATTTTTAGGTAAGGATAGACTCACAAGAAGTAACAAAAATAGTACAAAGGGGTCCTGAATACTTGTCCCCCAGTGTCGCCAGTGGTGGCATCTGAGGTAAGTATGATACATCATTGAAACCAGGAGCCTAGGGATGCCTGGGTGGCTCAGTGGTTGAGCATCTACCTTTGGCATGGCTTGTGATCCTGAGGTCCGGGAATCAAGTCCTGCATTGGGCTCCTCGCAGGGAGCCTACTTCTCCCTCTATGTCTCTGCCTCTCTTTCTGTCTCTGTCATGAATAAATAAATAAAATCTTTAAAAAAAAGAAAGAAGAAAGAAAGAAGAAGAAAGAAGAAAGAAAGAAAGGAAGAGAGAGGGAGGGAGGGAGGGAGGGAGGGAGGGACAAATGAACGAACCAGGAGCCTGACCATGGTTCAATGCAATTCAACTAAAAGTCTCACATAGATCTCCCTCGGTTTTGAGGTTTTACTCAACTCATAGCAAACAGCAAAACAAGTTATCACTGGACTAAAGTCAACTTTCTTAAGGTTTTATGTGAACATGAATCATACCAGACACTCAATAGAGAAGGATTTTCTGAAACTAAAATTGGGCAAAAGGGAAATCTACCTATACTAAAATCTCCCTCTCTCTCTCTCTCTCTCTCTCTCTCTCTATATATATATATATATATATATATATATACACACACATATATACAAACACGTGTATTTATATGTATATGTATAGACACACGCATATATATGAATGAAACTTAAATGCAAACAACAAATTAGGAACAGCACAAACCCAGTGGCAAGCAGTTTTAAAATAGCTAAAACAGCCATTAAAAAAAATACTAAGACCCCCTGTGGCAGGTGGAATGCTGCTCCCTCCCAGAGAAGATATATCCAGATCCTCATCTCCAGAACCTATGAATGTTACCTTGTATTTGGAAAAACAGTCTTTGCAGATGCAATTAAATTAAGGATACTGAGATAAGGAGATATTCCTGGATTATCTAGAGGTCCCTAAATCTAATGACAAGTGTCCTTGTAAGAGACACACAGAGAAGACAGAGAGAAGAGGAGGTGACGTGACCAGCAGAGATTGGAGGAACACAAGCCAAGGGACACCTGGAGCACCCAGAAGCTGGAAGATACAGAGAATGGTTTCTCTCCTCAAGCTCCAAAAAGGACCACGGCCCTACCAGATTTCGGACTTCTAGCCTCAGGAACTATGGGAAAATAAACTTGTGGTGTTTCATGTTAAGCCAACATGTTTGTAGTAATTTGTTAAAGCAACCACAGGAAGCTAATATACTACTCCTTGCAATGAATAATAGAACCAAAGAACATGCAATTAAATCACTCATTCCAAATATCTACCAACAACTACTACGAAATGCCACATGAATCCTAGGGACTTGGGAGATGAGCAGAATGGACATAGGGCTGTGTGTCACAGAGCTCGTCCCCATGGCTCCCTCCAGGCCTGGAGATGAGGCTGACCATGCAGAGAAACACCCACTCGGCAAGCGCCCTTCTCAGCTTCAACCAGCCCCTGGGACAGGACCAGCAGACACAGCGATGCACCAAGCCCCCATCCCCCTCAGGACAATGTGCTGGGGGCCCTTCCCATCAGAGGGAGGAGGCACAAACCCCAAACTCTTGTCCTGCCCACTTGCCAGTTCAGGAGATGCAACTCATAGAAGGGTCTTGCTGACCTAACCAACACATCTAGCTTTCTGAAAAAGCCAGATTTTTACATACATTTCCGGGCTCCTGAGCCAACACTCCATTAACAGCAACACAAAATGGAACCTCACACACCCTAACTGGTTTTTCCAGTGTCCTCCACCTTCTCCAAAGAAAAAAACGTAGCCAGCTCTGGCATGAGGCCTGAGGCCCAAGTGGTCATCACCACAGGTTTACAGGCGCCCCAGGGCTCAATTAATACCGACCCTGGGCTCTGCAGGGCAGCCCCAGCTCATGCACACCGGAGGCCCCGCCTGCCCCATCCCAGGCTGAACACAGAGATTGGAATCCACGCTAGCGGGTCCCTAGGCCTGGGCTACGGCCTCCTCCACCTGCTGCAGAGACCTGACTCAGGCGCTTCCCCACCACCTCTCCCATCTCCAGTCCCTGTCCCTTCCTCCCATGCACACCCATTCTGGAGCCCCTCCCTCACATGCCTGCCCCGATGCCAACACCGGGGCCAGGCCATCCTCCCCAAGCCCAGATCTCACACACAGTGCAGTGCCATCAGAAGGCCATGGTTCATGGTAACACACACTGAGGAGCAAGGTCACAAAAGTGGAACTGACCCAGGGCATGGGGCACCTCTCTGTTTCATCAGCATCATTTTGGGACGTGGGTGGGAGCCACGGAAATTGGGCTCTGTGAAGGCACAACATGTGTCTCCTTTGCTCACCACTGCACTGTGTAACGCACAGTAGGTACTCAGCAAGTGCTTAAATGTGACTTCCTATTCTTTATACTGCTGTTCTCTGCTACAATTATAGGGCTTGCAAAACTAAGACACACTCTTGCCCTCAAAGGTAGGCAGTCTGGGGCATACCATACCACACAGGAGAAGCTCTTATAGAAGGCAGAATTTGAAACACCTCCAGAAGAGACAACAAAGATCCAAAGTTGGGCAACACTCAGAGAATGGGGAAGGGGGGAGGGTGAAAAAAGGTCTGAATCAGGAGATAACATTTAAGACGGACTTTGAAGAGTGTGCAGGATTTCTATAGGGGAGGGGATGAATGAATGAGCAATCCCAAGCAAAACTGGGGCAAGGTGGTAGGAGGGGGGAGGCATACCTCTGGGAAACAAGAACTAGCAGCTTCCATTCACTGGGTGCTTACCT